>NC_043958.1:26670185-26795185 GCF_902148855.1 Sphaeramia orbicularis | reverse complement strand
CTAACACTATTATCCATACCTTTTCAGAAACTTTTGCCCATATGAGTAATCAGGAAAGCAAACGTCAAAGAGTGTGTGATTTGCTGAATGCGCTCGTCACACCAAAGGAGATTTCAAAAATAGTTGGAGTGTCCATAAAGACTGTTTAGAATGGAAAGAAGAGAATGACTATGAGCAAAACTATTACCAGAAAGTCTGGAAGTGGAGGAAGCAACAAAAAACGTACCAAAGCTTTTATTAAAGCTCTCAAATCCAAACTCCTACAGGATCCAACCAAATCCATCCAGATACCAGGTATTGCCATGGCTTAAAACAAACTACCCAGATGGAAATTATGTACGGACATAGGATGGTGCTCCAGCCCACACAGCTAGAAAAATACAAGATTTCTGCAAATCCAACTTTAGCAATTTTTGGGAATCATGTTTATGGCCGCCTTCTAGCCCAGATCTAAACCCTCTGGATTATGCTATTTGGGGCGTTTTAGAACATGCTACCAATCAGCAATGTCGACTTTCTTAAAGATATTATTAAAGAAGAATGGGAGAAGTTGTCACCCGAATATTTGAGGAACACTTGCGCAAGTTTCAGGAAGCGTGTGAAGGCAGTTATTGAGAAAGAAGGAGGACACATAGAATAAAAACATTTTCTATTATGTAAATTTTTTTGTGGCAAATAAATTCTCATGACTTTCAATAAACTAATTGGTCATACACTGTCTTTCAATCCCTGCCTCAAAATATTGTAAATTTTGCTTCCCCACCCTGTATATTATTATGGACGGAGGCAGAAAAGCAGGTGTAGATTACTGCACAAAGTGAGATTTTTTTTTTCTTGGTCAGGATATGTACAGTCAGTCCAGCTTGTATTTACAAGGCTGCAAATTAATACTGGAAAAAAAAACAATAACTCAAACTATGAATTATGAAAAAGCTGCAGCATCTGAAACTGACCACAATGAACATTTGAAAGATAAACAGAACCACAGTGCTTCAGTTTCAGCTTCACAGTTTGTCATGTCTTTTATGTTCCGTGATTGTCTCTCTCAACTCACCATATATTTTTTTATTAGTAAGTTTTTTATTTTTATCAATACTAGAAATTTCAGGCAACCCCATTTGAATTCCTTGTGACCCCCACATGGGGCTCTGACCCCAAGAGTGAAAAACACTGAATTAAGACATCATTAATCAGAGTATACAGAGCTGCTTGCAAACAGGAATATAAGTTAAGTAAATATTGTTAGTTAACTGTTCACACTAAATTGCTGTATGTGAGCATGTGAGAGTGAAAGGTTGTATCTTGTCTTTTGCAAGCAGCTTAGTGGTGATTTTCCAGGATGAAAATTGCAATATTTAGTACATGCAGGTCTTGCTTTTCATGCACAGAACATACAAAAACCAGGACTTTTTGCAACAAAAAGCACAAAAAGAAGAGTGTATTTGTCAAAAATGGCCATTTTTAGGAAGTGGCTGCAGTGTTGAGAATTTTATTCTTTCATGAAGTGAGAGGGACATTCATAATATAATGCATAAAAGAGGAAAGTATGGAGAATGATAAAATCCTACCATAGCTGCCACAGCATTAAAGAAATATTCACCATATACTTTCTATGAACAGTTGACATTTATATTAAAAATAAATGTTTTTACCTCTAGAAAATGAAAAGGTCCTGGAAATATATGGAAATGAATTTGTTTAGTTGATGTTTTGGTTTCTAAAAATCTTTTAAAAATGCTTAGATTGCAAAATTTAGGATTGATTTACCTTGTTAAGCAAAAAATTGTAAATGCAAACTGCTTCTTGGAATACATTTCATTGTGAGTGTGTTTTTAATAATATACATAATATGATTTTTGTTAGTTTTATCTTGAGTAAGTGAAAAAGAAAAATAATTATACTCGTGAATCATCCACGAGAAATTTTATTTTTGGCCGTATTGCCCTGGCCTACTTTGCAGAACTTCAGGTCATGAGCTCGCTTTCATCCCACGCATTCATTCATCCTTTGTTACACTGTAAACACCATCCCACTTACTGGTCTATGCATTAGTGTAAAAATCATCTCCCTCACTTTCCCTGCCTCCTCCTTGTAATTATAGGTACAATAGTTCAAACTGAACATAATATGGGTGGCCTTATATTTGTAAAAAAGAACTGTGTGCACTCTTGCAATTTAGCTGCATATTAACATCACTTTTGAGACAGAGTTGAAATGCTTTTAGAGAAGATGTTAGAGGGCACCTAGTATTGTAGATTAGGAGGATTATGAGTGCTGAAGAAAAGCATGTATAGTGGTACCTTGACTTATGAGTTCAAGTCATTCCGTGACCGAACTCGTAACTCAATTTGCTCATATGTCAAATCAATTTTCCCTGATGAAATTAATTGAAATGCCATTAATCCATTCCAGCCCCCCAAAAACCACCCAATCTCACACCTAACTTATGGATAACTTATACAAACAAAAGCTCAGCGTGTTGTCCGTGTTGTAGCCAATAAAAAGAAAAATGTTGGAGGACAGCTCGTAGGTATTCTGCTGGTGGATCCTCCATCTCTCTGCTCACCATGGCGTCTTGGGTTCCTCCTGTCAACCCCATTTTTATATATCCTACCGGATTGCTTCAGAGCCACATGTGGCTCTTTCATTCCTCTGCTGTGGCTCCCTGTGGCTTTGAAAAATTAAGTTAATATTCATTTTAATTTAATTTATTTTAGTTGGTTAGTTTTTTTTAAATGAAATTCTAAATTTGAATATAATGGTGATATTAGGTATTACAGGTATTATCTCCTGCTGCAAAACAAAGTCTGGTCGCTGTCCAGAGTGGAGGTGCTGAAACGCTTTGCTGCGTGTGTGGGAGACCCATGATTAGGAAAAAGAAATTTGTCAAAATAACTGCACAAAAAGCACAACAGATGAATACAACCCAACAGAGATGCTTCCTCGGTGAGCTAGCCACTTAAAGTAAACAAGTTAGACGCAGGATGCTGGGCGAATGTTGTATCAACTAGCGGTGGCATATCTGAACCTCGCTCATAACTTGGATTTTGGCTTGCAACTCAAAGCAAGAAATGAACTGAACCCCAGCTCATAACTCATAAGTTGAAGCACTCATAAGGCAAGGTACCACTGTATGTTGTTTGCTTAATGATCACATTTGTAGTTGGATATGTTACCAAAGTAACTTTCTTTTCAACCCATTTTCAAAACCCAAAGCAAACACACTGTCAAGGCTGGGAAAAAGGCCGCTTTATGTGAATGATGGTATAAAGGTATGCAGTGTCTGCTTGACAACCACGAAGCAGAGAGTGGCCTTGTGTGCACAGAGAAATTTTACAGAGGGAGTGTTTTGGTTATGTAACTTCATGTGCACACAGCATGTGAGAAAACAATCACACACTTGTCAGGAAGGTGTTAAATGGATGTTTTTGATCACCCAGGCAGGTGTGAGTAGAGCTGCCATTTACACCCTCATGGGAAAGTTCACATATTCCCATAAAATGCAAACTGATAGTGTAGTAAAAAAAACACAAAAATTATATAAATACACAAAGAATAAACCTTAGGATGAAATCAAAATCTGTTTTTTCGAGACGCATCCAAAAGCAGCAGCAGGTGGAGGAACAGCTCTTGTATAACCGATGCAACAAGTATTATGAAAACTTTTTTGTTTACCCAGTACAAACTTTAGGGTTTTATTGTTCTGGTATTCAGCTTTGATATAAATCCTCGAGGAGAAAAAGGGAATCGTACATGCAGAGATTAGAGAGACCATAGAGACTGTAAACTGTTAAAGCTAATGTATCTTGGCGTGCATGCGTGGGAAGCTGTGATGCATGAAGGCAGCATGACTTGCAGCAGGTGGGTGTGTGCAGTACAGTCAAAGCATGATGGGATTTTAGGTACATGACCACTACTGTTTTTTTTTTTTTTTCTTTTAATGATGCTGTATTGTAACGCGGGCTTACTCTCCTAGCCTGCAGCTGGCTCACTTGTTTCCTGTGGTGGGTTACCATGGGACCCTACGCTGGCGGCAAGCTCAAGGACAGAGCCTGGTATCAAAGCGCACAGGAATATCCGAGCTGTATCTCTCTCCATTCTCTGTTCTACCGCTGATTTTTCTCTCTTTTGTCTTTTCCAACTGTTGTTTTGTCTCTCTAAAATACTGGTGTGGAACAGGGTGAGATGACGTTGCCAGAAAATCAAGACAAGTCTCCGTCCTTCACTTTTTTCTTAGGTGTGATCGATGCATGTGCCTGTGACCTTCAGCTTCGAGGCATTACTCAGCTCTCCCCATACTATAGCCTGCCATATATCTCAATACAACCTTCTTTCTCTCTATATTTTCTAGCTCACTCACTCCAGGTCCCTTTTTTAATTAGATGAGGTGACTGTAATGACACACTGTTTCAGGGGAAAATAAATGAGTGACTTAACTTGATAACACTTATGAGATGTAAATGCCAGACAAGGATGATGAACAGATTCCCAAGTTAACTTTGACTCTGCACTTGTGATTTGCATCAGGACAAAGGGATGCTGATACTTAGACAACCTAGATTCCAAAGACATTGAAATCCACATTTAATTCACAATAAAACACAGAAAACTTAACCAATGTCTCAACTGAGAAAAGGCACAATTTTAAGAAAATAAATAGGTAGTTTTAATTTGGTGGCAGCAGCATGTCTTCAAAAAGTTGTGTCAGGGGCAACAAAAGGCTGAAAAAATAAATGATATTAAAAATAATTGGCAAGAAGAAAATTTAGTAATGATTTTAATTGTCAGCAGACATGACTGGGTATAAAAATAACATCATAGATCTGTGTGAAATATCACACCTACAAACTGAGGAACATTTCAGAATAATTTTTCCTGATGTAAAACTGTGAAGACTTTGCAAGATTTCATCACCTACAGTACATAAGGAGATCAAAAGATTAAGAGAATCTGCAGAATTCTCAGTGCACAAGTAACAAGGCTGAAAATCAATGCTGGATGCCCATGATCTTCAGGTCCTCAGGCAGCACTGCATTAAAACCAGGCTTTATGCTGTGATGGAAATCATTGTCTATGAACACAGTGATCTAGAAGTGGTCCCATCTTTCCTGGGCCAAATTTCATTTAAAATGGACAGAAACAAAGTGGAAAACTGTTCTGAGGTCAGGTGAATTGAAAGTTGAAATTCTTTTTGGAAAACCATTCATACTATGTCCTCCAGACCAAAGAAGCGAGGGATCATCTGGTTTGTTATCAGTGCTCAGTTCTAAAGCTTGCATGTAATGGTATGGGAGTGCATTAGTTCTTGTGGAAGGAGAAGCTTGCACATTTGTGAAGTCCTGAAAGGTGTTAAAGAGTTTTTGGAGCAACATAAGCTCCAAACCAGACCATATGTTCTTCAGGGAAGACCTTGTGTATTTCAGTAAGACAATATTAAACCATGTAGTGGATCTGTTACAACAGCACTGCTTCATAGTAGAAGAGTCCTGGTCCTTAACTGGCCTGCCTACAGTCCAAATCTTTTGCCTCATAGCATACAGGGTGGGGAAGCAAAATTTACAATATTTTGAGACAGGGGTTGAAAGACAGTGTATGACCAATTAGTTTATTGAAAGTCATGAGAATTTATTTGCCACAAGAAAATTGACATAATAGAAAATGTTTTTATTCTATGTGTCCTCCTTCTTTCTCAATAACTGCCTTCACACACTTCCTGAAACTTGCGCAAGTGTTCCTCAAATATTCGGGTGACAACTTCTCCCATTCTTCTTTAATAGTATCTTCCAGACTTTCTCAAAATAGTTTTGCTCATAGTCATTCTCTTCTTTACATTATAAACAGTCTTTATGGACACTCCAACTATTTTTGAAATCTCCTTTGGTGTGACGAGTGCATTCAGCAAATCACACACTCTTTGACGTTTGCTTTCCTGATTACTCATATGGGCAAAAGTTTCTGAAAAGGTATGGATAATAATGTTAGGTATGATTATGATATCAATATATGTTTGGTTTCAAAACAATTGACGTAGTGCCTGCTGAGAAAAAACAACTAAATATTCATTGTAAATTTTGCTTCCCCACCTTGTAATTACTGAAGTCATACACTATATGGACAAAAGTACTGGGACATGTTGAATTCAGGTGTTTCTATTCTAATATGAGTCTGGTATACAAAACAATAATGACAAATGTATAGTTTGACCAGTAGTGTAGTTTTATATTGTGATAAATATCATAAATATTAATGTTTCTATCTCAAATCAGCATGAACAGGAAATCTAACGAGGTGTAACCATGATGTGTCCCAATTTGGGACCATTTTGTCCATAAGAGGTCATAAACATCAGTATTTCCTTAAAGTTTAATGGGAGATCTTTCTTCGTAAGTGAAATGTGAAGAAAGTAGATGGTTAGTTGTGGTAGAAAATTATTATTTACAGTCAGAGCACGGAAAATCTTTAAGAAATTTAGTGGTAGAATAATTAAAATCATAGTCATGGAAAAAACAAAAAATAAAATCAATGTTGACAGAAATTAAGTAAAAGCTATCTCTCATTTTGTAATGATATTTATCCCCAATATAAAACTATACATACATATGACATTTGTCATTATTGTTTTGTATCCCACACCCCTCTTAGAAAAGAAACACCTGAATTCAACGTGTCCCGACACTTTTGTCCATATAGTGTATGACTTAGGCAATTATGC
Organism: Sphaeramia orbicularis; assembly: GCF_902148855.1. Lineage (NCBI taxonomy): Eukaryota > Metazoa > Chordata > Actinopteri > Kurtiformes > Apogonidae > Sphaeramia > Sphaeramia orbicularis. The sequence continues at coordinate 26,788,473 of NC_043958.1, read as the reverse complement.
TTTGAGGATAACAAAATGTAAATAACTAGCAAATAATGGACTGAAACACTGACAAAGAAGATCCAAGGCTGTTGAGCAGCTAGAATTCTATATCAAATAATAATCAAATATTATCCCTCTTCTCAAACTACAGCAAATTTTCAGTTTCAGACATTTACAGACTGGTGTTTTTGATGTTTTTATTAGATTTGTAAATCATTGCATTCAGTTTTTTTTCTATATTTCACATAACTCCCCAATGTTTTCTGACTTGTGGGTTTACTGTTAAAAGGGACTGTTATTTTGACACTACTCATCAAATTCTTACCAAGAAAAAAACATTAAGACACCCATTCAATTGTAAAATCTCTATAACAAAACACTGAAAATTCTCCAACGTACCTTTGAACTCCGACAACAGCCCAAAGCAGTCTAAACATGTTTATAAATCAGTGTCACGTTGAAAGCTTGTGATAAAGATATTTGCACAAAAATGTGTAGAATAAATTAACCACACTGATCACCTCAAAGTCCTCTGATGTAAGTAGTGAAAAGGAATCTCTAAATATCAGCACATTTAGAATGTAATTAAAATTTTAACATAGAAATAGTCTAAAATATTCAGTAATTGTTCTTGCATTGTTCATTTCAGTTATAAGTCCTCATCTAAGAAGGTTATTGTGCATGAAATGAGAGGAGGGAGTAAAACAAGCTCTGGCAACTATAACTGAAAATTATCTGCCATACAGTGTAATGACCCGCCTCTGTACACCCCACGCTGTGTAATTTAACGCCTCTCTCTACAGGACACACTTCATGGTTGTGAAATGTATAGAGCCTTGTGTAGGGTCATGTAAGCCTTTAATGAGAGCAGGAATGATGAGGGCTTGAAAAATAATTAATCCTCCAAGGGAAAGTTTCCTCAAATACTGTCAAATGTGATCATTTCTGATGCTGTTTGAGTGTACACGTGACTTGTGCCGAGTTAGGTTACGATCGATCTCAGCAACGTAAACACCATCTTCACCCTGAAGAAGACACATGCCAACACGCGCTGGTGTGTTTTTAACTCCAGCCCCTAAGAATTAATCTACAGGCCCTCATGAAAAAAGGCTTTTTACAATTTCTAATTTTTCCAACCAAGTGAGTGCCTGGATTGATGTCTTTTTTCTATTGTTCATGCTCTCTCCATGAGCTCCTCTGGTTTGTCTAATACCAGTAGCTCCCTGTGAAATTGATTTTTTTTTTTTTTTTTTGTCTTTTTACCATCTTCACCTATTTAGCCCCATTATTTTTCTGTTTAGGGTTATTAAGGCATGTGCAGGGAATGCCCAACTCCTCCCTTGCAAAAATATATTTCATAAACCTGAGATGAGACAAAGTGAAACTGTAATTTCCATGGCCTTTTCCGTATCTTGCATTTTCAACACAGTCATACATGGTGTTAAAAATACTGTCTGTATCTGAATAATGAAGAGTGTGATCACATCTTTGCATTTCCATCTGGAATTCTTAATGCATCATTCTTTTATTTAGATCAGATCTTTGTCCAAACAAAACAACAAAACCTACTTATCCTTTGCCTCCTTGCATAATTACCTAAGTCATACTCTATATGGGCAAAAGTATTGGGACACATTGAATTCAGGTGTTTCTTTTCTAGCAGGAGTCTGGGATACAAAACAATAATGACAGGTGTCATAAAATAGTTTTATTAGGGGATAAATATCATTGAATTGCATTGGTTAGTTTGGTTTAAATTGTTATTTTTGCTTCAGATTGCTTTGCTTCAAATGTCATAATAATACAATAATATAATATTATTTTATGTCTTTTCTTATTCTGTGTCAAAAATAGTCGTTAAAAAATGGTAAATAATTATTGAGATTAATGGAAATGAAACATTTTATCATATTACATAACAATTTCCAGCAATATCAAGCAAATGTTTGGAAAAAAAAAATATCACATTAAATTTTTCATTTTGTGTTATGAGGTTCAACATTTCACAAACCAGCAACTTGATTTAGTTAACTTTAATTTGTTAATGCTGTATTTATGTTGTCAGGGGCTGTTAATGAACATCAATTCCCATAAGGTCTTAAACTTTAGCAGCTTGACAGTGATGAGGCAAGAAAACTAAACGCATTATGGCTGTAAACCTCATTTTATTGATATATTTGTCTATATTTGTGTGAAATCCTTTAGCTTCTTGAAGGGTTCAGCTCCTCTTAACAGGTGTTGGAGTATGTGCCAGTTTCTGTGAGAATCTAAATCAATAAGCTTGACAGAAAAAATATCGACGGGTTTTAAAACATGAGAGAACACTGAAAATCTTTGTGTATTGAAGGGAAAACGTGCTGACATATTGTGATATCAAAGTAACCTCTGTGTTTAGACATTGCACAGAGGTATTTTTTTATTTAATGTGACCTTTACAGTGAAGTTCTTTACAGGGCATCGGCGTGACATGCCTACCAAAGCACTGAAATTCTTTGCTCTAGGCGCATAGGTATTTAGTGAAAGAGGGATTAGTATGTCCTACATGAGCAGTGTATCACCATGGCAAAGATAATTAAGAGTCATTAAGACATTTTCCGTGAGAGCTTTGTTCATTTTCCGTTTCATTTCACTCAAAGCTCAGGGTTGGTGTTTTCATTCCAATGCTGCAAGACGACACTGTAGGTCACACTCGCTAGCTTTAAATACTGAAGTCATTTGCAGCAGAAAAAGCTGAAAGAACAATGTTGAATCAATCAATTGTGGAAATTTAAGCTGTAATACACAAGTACTGGAGTTCAACAGAAATCCAGTAATTGGTGAAGCACACTGTCACGTACACTGATGCATTGTTAGGAACAGTTGGAAGCAGAACAATAAGTGTAAGCACGCCCACGCACACACACCTACATGCTACCTCTCGCTTTCGCCTTCGCATTTTTCACTTGCAGGCTTTTGCAAATCATCTCTAAAGGTACTTGCATCCATAGCAGTGCTGAGAGGTTTTATATATTCCAATGCTTTTCTACATTTGTGGACAGTGCCATCAGATTCAGAGGTTTTTATATTTATTTTAGTGATTTTTGTTGTAGTTTTTATTCTATTGTATTGTTCTTACCTATTTTTGTCTATTTTTATCTATTGTTGTCACATTTTTTATCCTGTTCGTTCATCATGCACACCTGGGAAACTGTTTCGCTCTGATCATGTCTGTGATCAAATGACAATAAAGCTGAAACCACACCTGTCCCAGTGGGGGATCCAGAAAAAAATGAAAGAGGGGAATGCAGGAGAATGGTAGGGTCTAGGGTCGGAGCTCCTGAGGGGGTTCAAGGGGACGAAGTGAAGCAAAATTAACATAAATACTTCAAATCACATAAAGCTGTATTTTTTTTTTATTTTTTTTTTTGTTATCATACACAATAAAATTAATACAGTTTAACCTCACTAATATGACCACTTTTGGAACTAAGCAAAGAGTTGGCTTTAATAAGGTTGGACTCAGTTTGTGGCATTGAATTCTATTTCATTCCAAATAATTTCAAGTTAGAAACAACAGGATACAGTAGAGGTATAAGCCTATGTTTGACAGCTTTGTGTGATTCACTCAATCACTGGCTGTGTTCTGTGGTAACTCTGAGATATTTGATAATCAGTTCATACAGTTATATAGTTCCCACTGTATAATAATACATAACTGCTTGTTTGTTTTTTCCGGCATGCAGACCCAAATGCTGCTGGAATAGACAGTTGTCTCTTCATGGTTAGACTTCAGTCTGGTTTAGATTGAACTCCCTTTACCATGTACAGGGTGGGGAAGCAAAATTTACAATGAACATTTTGTTATTTTTTCTCAGCAGGCACTACGTCAGTTGTTTTGAAACCAAACATATATTGATGTCATAATCATACCTAACACTATTATCCATACCTTTTCAGAAACTTTTGCCCATATGAGTAATCAGGAAAGCAAACGTCAAAGAGTGTGTGATTTGCTGAATGCACTCGTCACACCAAAGGAGATTTCAAAAATAGTTGGAGTGTCCATAAAGACTGTTTATAATGGAAAGAAGAGAATGACTATGAGCAAAACTATTACGAGAAAGTCTGGAAGATACTATTAAAGAAGAATGGGAGAAGTTGTCACCCGAATATTTGAGGAACAAGTTTCAGGAAGTGTGTGAAGGCAGTTATTGAGAAAGAAGGAGGACACATAGAATAAAACATTTTCTATTATGTACATTTTCTTGTGGCAAATAAATTCTCATGACTTTCAATAAACTAATTGGTCATACACTGTCTTTCAATCCCTGCCTCAAAATATTGTAAATTTTGCTTTCCCACCCTGTAGACTCAATGTCACAAATAGCATGTGCACAGTAGACCCCCTTCCAGCGTAAGTAATGCAAAGGTCTACACCGAGGAGAGCAGGGTTTGAATCCTAGCCAGCACATTTATATTATTTCCAAAATTATACACGTTCAAACGAGGCAGGTAGGTAAATCCACTACTGTGTCTGTATGAGCCAGAGTTCAAGAGCGCAGTTGTCGTTCTAACCTCATGCTTCATCTCAATGGAGGTGCTTTTTTCTGTGTTTTGTTGTGTTTTTTCTTGCTCGGGTAAACAGACAGCAGTGACATTCACACGGGGAATAAGGAAGCTACTGCGCTGCAACAGGAGATCATAAAACCCAATGATGGCTGTCACAGGGGACTTTCAGCTTTACAAAAGAAATGTTCTGTGTCTGAGGTCACAGACTAGTGTATTTCATTTCCCTCTGTTCTCAGTCCCCTGTGACATCAGCAATAAGAACATAACACGAAGCTTCGCTGTGATATTTCCCGTCTCAGCAACTACCTCCGTCTCTCATTGTTTCCTATACTTTCCTAAAGTGGCTCACGTTATTGTATTAACATGCAATTTCCTAGCAGCAAAAAGGAAAATAATACATCCACCGCATTTCAGTCACTGCTGTCATTTTGAAACATAATAAAAACAGCAGGAGAGTAACAGTTGTAGGTCTTTATGTCCTTACAGACCCACTTGTGTGCTTTTTATTCACCCGTGTTTTCACAGAAGCAGAAAACAAAAAATAATTGCACGACAGCAACTGTTGTGTACGGTAATTCTACGTGTGTATATGTTTTCAAGTTTGACAGAACCGTAGATTGTTATTGGCATTTCTAGTACACAGCCTCACAGAGAATCAGTCTTTTCTCTTGTGATCGGAAAACAAATATTCATCGACACAAACCCTTTTTTCTTTCGCTTCCTCTCTCTCTGCCTGACATACACTGACACTTTGATGGCAGCGCCGTGTCGGGGAGCTCTGTCACCCCGATATTCCTCGCCATAACTCACAGCCTCTTACATATTCTCTTTGATGCCACCAGTATATCGACTCCGGTCCAAAACGCCCGATGCAGGCAAGCGTTTGCAAAGCTGATGAACATCCGGAGCAACACCTCAGCAGCTAATGAGCAGAACCTGCCAAATATCGCATGGTTATTTTACATCAGACGACATGCTCAGCTGTGTATGTGGCCAGTTTGGCAGCAAATACTTATTATCAACAAGCAGTTCAGAGAAATTATCATTTCAGTGTAAATGAATGGTTAATTTGGTATAAAATGTCCAGTTACATATCTAACTATCTTCCCAAAATAGTGTCATTTAAACAAACAGAAATACTCTAAAATAATCAACCGTAATTCATGATTGCTCACTTCAATTTTCTTTCATCCCACATATTGAGAGAAAGTTTTCATGATAATACTTGTGTGTACTAGTAGTCAGTGGTGTAGTCCAGCGTATACACCAGTATATGCCTACTTATTTTTCAGTCAGCATTGTGTATACCCATTTGTATATCCCCCTGATCCGTAGGGCTGAATGATATGGACAAAATGTCATATCTCAATATTCATGCCAGATATCTCGATACAATACGATATGACTAAGGGTTCGGTGAAAACTAAGCATTTTTCAGAAAAATACAAACATCATAAATGTGGAAAGTGCAGTTTTATTTATAACAACTCACTGCCAGCCATCAACATTAACATAAAGTACGAATAAATAAATTACAAATCATTTTACTGCAGAAAATGTTTTTTTACTGCAGAAATCTATATCGTTTATATCGTTGCTTTTTTGATATTAATATCTTGAATGTTCATATCTAGATATAGATACGATAACGATATATCCTTCAGCCCTACTATTGCGCACCATTCAGCCAAATTGTCCATTTTTTCCACTAGGATGGTGAAGCCAAGACCTGCCCTAATCTGCCTCTAATTGGCTAGTACTCAGTGCCTTTACAGATTAGATTGGTTAACTTTAGGTATGAGGACTGATGAGCCAATCAGAGGCAGAGTAGGGCGGGTCATTCTGAGGAAAATATTTCTAACTAGTGTTGGCCACCTCTGGAACCTGATTGGATACCTCAGGTGCCAGTTACACCCTAGTTGATTGACAGGTCACTGTACGTCTTGTTGAAAGATGTGCAATTATTGGAAATGTGAACAAGAAAGGTAGAGTGACACATTGAGAGAACCTACCTTCATGGAATACATAATTCTGAGGTAAGTTTTACGGTGGTTTCCAAATGAGGCACTGTTTTTAACTAGTGGCCATATCACTGCACATTTAGAGGAGAAGAGATTTTGTCACCAATAGTTAAACTGTGTGAGTAGGCTAACGTTATGAAAGGCTAACATTATGAAAGGCTAGCGTTATGAAAGGCTCACGCTATCCTATGTTTGCCTCATGTTGAATACATTTACATTCATGCAGCTGCTTGTGTGACCAGTAAAACCTACAAACTGCTCCTGATCAAGTCATGATCATTTTTGAATAGTGAACAAATACTACTGATGGATTTTTGGATCAGCTAAATAGAGTAGTCTTACATGTCACTGTTTCTAAAACAGGACATTTTTCTGGATGATTTAAAAAAAAAAAAAAAAAAAAAAGGCAGAAATTGAGAGTATACCTACTTCTCCAGGGACCACTACACCCCTGCTAGTGGTACTAGTAGTAGTACTTGTATGACCTCCCTTTGCACTTACCACATCTTTAATCCTTTTCTTCAGACAATATGAGACTTATCACATTCATTTTCTGATGTTTTCTACTTGGTTTCATTCAACACATGTCAGATATTTCTAACTGTTTGTGCTGGTTCTTGTCATGAGGTCAGGGGTCACACTAAATATCAACTTTTACTTATACAAAACATTTAGTTCAGCTTTTTGTGTCTTTTAAGGCTGCGCACATATTCCCTGGTTTGGTGTACTGCATTGCTACATGATGACACAAAACCTGCGCATATTGACATAGCAACAGTCTACAATCTGCATTATTTTTACCTCAAGGTCAAACCTGGTGCTACGTTTGTGGCAGTGCCCAAATGAATTTTTCTCTCTACTTAACTTTTCTTATGTGATTCATCACCATTTATTATAACATTATCCTCTGTATTTTTTTTTTCCCAGTGAAAATCTGTTATTTTATTATATTTAATTTACCAATCATGTAGATGTTCGTAAAAACTCAGATTAAACTTGAGGATTATTATATCAGAAACAGAGAAAACTGAAGAAAAATTTATTTTTTTTCAGCGAAGGTATTTTTAACTGAACATAAACCAAGTGTCTCCATCCACTGTCACTGATCCAACTCCATGGGTTTTACTGGTGAGACGGTATTGTAGAAGATGACAGTTTTTCCATGTTCACTACAGAGCATCTGAAAATCCAAATGGGTCATATCTGATGACCATGAAAAGATGACAAACTGTATTTTACACCATTTACTTACATGTATTAATAGGATTAGTAGATCAGCAGGTATTAAACGTTTACATCAGTAGATGGTTTAGGCTGATGGTGAATGTTTGGGTCTTTATGGGTTAATATCACTTTTGACTCTCTTGCAAGGTGGTTATAGAAGTAGTTCCTGCTCTCATACAGAGGAAATGCTTAAAAAAAGAGTTGAGGCTGATACTTCTAGTGGAAAGCAGCATAGGTAGCAAAGCCAAGTTTAAAACATACACGTATTAGTACTGACGTTGGTTGTAGCCTGCTGTACTTAAAGTCCCCTGCATCTTGTGCTCAGATTACGATCTTTTATCATAAACATTGCATTAAAAAAAATATCTATAAAGTCACTTGTAAACATCTCTCATCACCCAGTAATGCTTTGTATTCACATAGAGTCCATAACCACTTCTCATTAACAACATCAGCTCATGCATCTGTGCATTTGGATCTGCACCAACACTTAAAAGCATGTAAGAAATTAATTATGGATTTAAAATGTGAATAAATGCATCTGTTTTGCAAGTAATTTTTCCTATCCTTTGTCCTTTTTGCCAATGTGGAGCTAAAATAGTTCTTGCTCTGAATTCATAATGGTTTTAAACAGTCTGGAATTGAACTTGTTGAAACTTGTTGAAACTCTGCCTTAGGTATATTGTTGTTTTGTAAACTCAGTGTTAGAGGAGAAAACCTTATCAAATGAGGTCCCCAGAGATACCCAGTAGTCTTCGGCTTCCCTATGTTGTGTTTCCACCTTGCAACATTTTTCAGCATCAACGCAAAACAGACAACAGGAAGGAACATGTGATTCTCTCATTCGTCAGATCTGTTTATTATGTCCTCTTGTAAGAAGCAGATTGCAATATACAAACAAAATGGGTATCAGCCTGATAAAATACCACTCTGTAGAGGTCCAAAAACTGATCCAGACCACATTGGTCCGGTTTTTAGTCTTTGCAAATAACAGCTACATTCACTTTTTCTCAGGGTTCCCCAGTATCCAGTGTTTTTTTGGTTTTTTTATGGCTGGTCAATACCAATTAGAAGGTTGAAAACAAGAACAGATTGTGAAAATGTCTGTGTATCCATTGTGTATCCACTCATTCCATTATTACTTGTAGAAATCAAACATCTGAACTTGTGTTTCCCAAAGTTAGGTTCAGGACCCAAATTGGACCGCAGAGCAGTGTTTAATGGTCAGAGAAAAACACACACTGCAATATAATTTACTGTTACTACTACACTGCTATTATACCATTGCAGTATTGTTATATAATTCATATCATCAGCACTTTATTTTGTATGCTATGTGTGCTCTTTTAATAAGTTTTATTTTTTTGTATTGATCTCCTACAGCTTTACTTATAGTTTTATATATGTATATATATAATATGTATATACTTTTATTGTATATACAGAAATAGAGTGTGTGTACTGCACTTGTAAAACACCTCTTCTATTCTATTCTATTCTATTCTATTCTATTCTATTCTATTCTATTCTATTCTATTCTATTCTATTCTATAATAATGAATGCAGATGAATTGTCATTATCAAAATATTAGTGTCATCTGGGAGAGTTTTAATGTCACCTTCAATAAAGTCAGGTGTATTAAAAAAGACACAATAAGATGAAAATAACGTAAAAGATTCAAGAGGATGAAAACATTGGAACAAGGCAAAAATATGCAGAAGACAAGATGAAAATGACATAAAACAGATACTAATTTATGTAGTTTAAGAGTGTAAAGGTCATCCCTGAGGAGATATAATGTTAATGTTTTGGGTCTTGAACTGACAAAACTAGGTATCTGCAACTCTAAACATTAAGGTTAAGGTTAACCTTTTACTGTGTATTATCAACACAAGGAAATTCGGTCTCTGCATTTTGCTCATCCTAATATCCACACAGTGCCTAACATTAGCACTTAGCACATTATGAGCAGTGAGCTGCCATCGAAGGCACTCTGGGACCAACTCCAGATCTTCATCAGCACCATGGTCAAGGGCACTTAGAGGAGAATATATATACACCAAAGGACCTGGAGGAACCAGATGTGATGAGAGAACAGGAAAAGACCCTGGTCCAACTGTGGGAATTGAATTAAACGTAGTCACTCAGATATTTCACTTAAAGAAAAATCAATAAAATAGCTTAAAATGGTCATTCACGTCATGAGTGGTGAGATATATTCACATTTTGCCACTCATTCTAGTAAAAGAACTGCAAGAAAAGCTAAATGTTAATGTTAATATGGTAAAGGGGTTGCACCAATGACTGGCATCCCAATGAAACATAGTGTTTATGGATTTTTAAAAATTTGAGCATCATAGGAAGCATTTATTAGGAGTATAACACAAGCCTGGCCATTAGAAACATATAAAACCATTTGTATCCTATTTGCTACACCAAGTTCTGAGACCTCTAGCTAATCAACAAGATTAATTCTTGGTTTAAAAACCTGTTGTATGTGACCTGATATGTGTTTTCTGCCCCCTGGTGGATTATCATCCCACTGAAGCCAGTGGAAGAGCTTTATTTTTTTTGCAGTGGCTACAGCCACAGTACTGTGGCACGAAATATCACTTAGTCTGTTGCCACAGAGTCAATCAAATGTTAGCATTTGTACTAGAGCCAATCATGGATACTGTTACATGAACTCATTAGTCTCTTGTTGCCACAGTACTGTGGGGATATATGGCATATACTTCAGTGCATTCCTTTGTGCATTTTGCTACCACAGTACTGTGGCAATTGATGGACGAAACAACAAATTAGTGATAGTATATATAGTATAAAATAGGAATTATTGTTCTAAATACTCTATATGTTGTTTTATGGTGTTCTTTGCTCTGTGCAGTCAATGAGGCTGAAGAGGGTGGGCGGAGCTACATGTTAGATGCAGCAGTATGCCATGTGACTTCTCAGTTCAGTGTCAGTTCAGTGTATTGAGTGCTGTGCTCGCTCTGTAGTTGTGGCAGAACAAGGCAAGATAATTAATCAAAAAGTGAGAATAATATTGTCGGCCTCTTATTTGTCTTATTTTAAGTCTGAGGGATTAGTCTGGATATATGACAACCTGATCCAGAATGTCTTCACTCTTGCCTCCATTTTTCATTTGGCAAAAACAAATGTACAGGAGTGTTTGTGCTGTTGTCTTCCTCTACTTCATCATCCACATGCAGCTAGAACTATTAAACAGATTTTTAATTTTTAAAACAGATTATATTCTATTTTTACTGTTGTGCAGCTGCTGCACTGCAATTTCCCAGTCGCTATCAATAAAGTCTGTCTGTCTGTCTGTCTGTCTGTCTGTCTGTCTGTCTGTCTGTCTGTCTGTCTATCTATCTATCTATCTATCTATCTATCTATCTATCTATCTATCTATCTATCTATCTATCTATCTATCTATCTATCACATGAACATTACCTGTAACCTGTTGAAAATAGGTCATGTGACCAACGAAATGATCTTCGGAGGACATTAAAATGCAGTCTGATTGGTCAAATGCAGAAATATGCCTGTTCTACAAACCTGTGGTGGATAAAAGCTTTAAAATCAGAGTAGAGTAGATTGCAGACTTATTTTGGTAAAATGTCCAACAATTCTGGACAAAAAAATTGGAATGTTTTGTGCAGGGGCCTTCACATTAATCTGGGGAAGGGGTTTGTCTTTGACCCTTGTGCAACCCTTCTTCCCAGTTTAATGAAAATAGTGAAGTAATAGTTGCACAGTCCTGCAACTGGTGATGATTGCTTATAAGCCCCTTGGCTGAGGTAATAAGGATATTCTGCTTTAGTTCAGCCTTCATCTGCACTCCCACTTAACAGGGGCACAAAGTGGGCCAACACTGCTCCAGAGTGGCTTCTCCACCTAAGATGATTTGACTAGTATGAGGTTTAGTGAACATTTCTAATGCCTCTGGGTTCCAAGTGTACTTTTCCGCAGGCCTTTTTCTGTGTCATAATAAATTTCTGTGGGAAACAATGGACTGTAGTTTTTTAAATGGTAGCAAATAAAAACTAGGGTGAAAGCCAAGTTTTATTTAGTGGGAAAAAGAAATATAGCTTTCTACTTTATTAGGTCCTACAAATGTCAGTACTGCAGAGAAGTCTGGCCTGTTTTGGACAAACCCCATCTCTATGTGGCCGCAGGAGGATTCATACTTCTATACACAAAGCCTTCATGAAGTTCACAGGACAAAGCCTGCTGGGTATTTGCAGCTTAAACATTCACTAGTATTACAGCTGGAAAAATATCAGAAATAATTGGCCATTAGTGTATCTGAACTAAAAGATTCTAATGAAACCCTTTTTTTAGACAACAGTGTTGTTTGTCTCCACACAGGCGTGTATTTCTCTATATCAGCATGTGTGTATGTTTGAGGAAGTGGCATTACAGAGTGATGTGCATAGTCATTACTACACAGTAGGTTACTGACAGGGCATTAGGCTCTCCTGCAGCGGTGCCCGTGAAATTGTGCTCATTATGGCGTTGGAGATGCGATACAGGCCTGATGCCCTCCCCTTTACAGGGCTTCTAGTTAACGTAGAGAGTGGCAGGAAGAGAATCAGCAGAACACATCTCATTAAGGGAAAAGTCTTTGAGATTAGGCAGTAAGATCAAACTGCAAGAGGTAAATATTGACAAAGTAACACAGTGAACCAAACTAGGGAACTTTTGTTTGCGACCAGCAGTTTATCTCAGTTGTCTTATATTTAAAGTTGTTGAAAAGTGGGAATATGGCTGTATTTTTCTGCAGAATCCAGACAGTCATGTTTGTCATGTTTGTCAGCTATACTATGTAACTCTTGTGGTGCTTGCATCATGTAGCTGAAGATGCTCTTAGTGAAATGGAGCTGCTGGTTATTACTGAAATGATCATGGTGATGTATACAGGGTGGGGAAGCAAAATTTACAATATTTTGAGGCAGGGATTGAAAGACAGTGTATGACCAATTAGTTTATTGAAAGTCATGAGAATTTATTTGTCACAAGAAAATTGACATAACAGAAAATGTTTTTATTCTATGTGTCCTCCTTCTTTCTCAATAACTGCCTTCACACGCTTCCTGAAACTTGCGCAAGTGTTCCTCAAATATTCGGGTGACAACTTCTCCCATTCTTCTTTAATAGTATCTTCCAGACTTTCTCGTAATAGTTTTGCTCATAGTCATTCTCTTCTTTACATTATAAACAGTCTTTATGGACACTCCAACTATTTTTGAAATCTCCTTTGGTGTGACGAGTGCATTCAGCAAATCACACACTCTTTGACGTTTGCTTTCCTGATTACTCATATGGGCAAAAGTTTCTGAAAAGGTATGGATAATAGTGTTAGGTATGATTATGACATCAATATATGTTTGGTTTCAAAACAATTGACGTAGTGCCTGCTGAGAAAAAACAACTAAATGTTCATTGTAAATTTTGCTTCCCCACCCTGTATATATTTTTTTTACCCTGGATTGGTCTGTTTGTCTGTGCCTGTGACTGAAAATCTATAGCACATATGGTCTAGACCTGGATTCTTTACCAATTTGAGTTGTCATTATTTATAGGCATAATGAAATTTTTTTTTTTTTTCACATTAAACCTAAACAATTTGGAGTCTTTATTGATTGATTGATTATTTTACTTTAGCTCACAATTGGTCTGTATGTGGAACCTGAACTAAAAAAGTTTGACATCTTTGATTGTTAATATCTTAAGTGTAATTTTGGCATTTCACAAATTCATCCCACAGGCTGGATTGGAACTTTTGGTGGACTGGTTTTGGCCTGTGGTCCGCATGTTTGACATCCCTGATCTAAAGCCTGGAATATGCTGTATAATTTTGGCTTGTCTCAGAAAGATGAGAAAACTGAGGGACATATTTGATTGTGGTCCACAGTGCAGAGTTAGACATGTTCAAAGACAACTGTTGACATGGTTTTCCAACCAAAGGCAGTGTGTGAAAAAAGGATCAGACAGGATCAGAAATTTTATGTCCATCTCACAGCACGAAACTACTAACCTACATCAGTTATCGGCTCAAAGTTTTGGCAGTGACACAAATTTTGCAGAAATTGGATTTATTTCCCAGTAAAAGTCTTTGGAACTTCATTGTTCTTCAGTCGTACCTCAGAAACACATGGGAAAAAAGTCTAAATATCAACATTGCTTGTGAAAACCAAACCATGAAATGACACTGATCAACATTACAGGCATTTTTCTGTATGGTTTCAAAAAATACTAACCTTAAAATGTTCCCAAGTCAGGTCTACGCTCTCCCTTCAAATTTGAATTTTCAACACACACACATATCAACACAGCTAATGTAACAGGTTGATCATTTAATTATGCACCTCTTGGAATTAGCAGCAACATTCTTTAGATCCACCTTGTGATGTTATTTTTTCATTTTTTTCCCCATGTAAATGATCAAACTATATGCAATTAGGTAGAAGACTGAATGTTACAGATGATCCTATATCCTTGTACAACGCCTTATTTTGATGACTGATTACTTGAGGCTATCTTTTTTTTTTTTTTGAGCTGATTGAAAATGAATTTCCCCCTGCGGATAAATCAAGACGATCTGTATTTGTGTTAGTGTATCTTTATTGTTTACAACTATAGAAGTGGGTAGACGTGCACTGGTGACATTAAATTCTAATGTATTTTCTTGTGTTGTAGCCTGAGATTCAGTACATTTTATCGTCACACAGCCTTGTACCAGTTTATTGCATCCTTGTTGCATAGTGTGCCTGCTCATATACGCATTAGTTTACTTAATGGTTTACTTACTGCATGGCTGAACATTTATATAGGTTTGCAGCTTGTTCTACTTTCAGGAGCATGTAGAATAGGGCTGCTCAATTATAGAAAAAAACAATAATTACAATTATTTTAGCAATAACTGAAATTACGACTATTAAAAACGATTATTTGTTAACCTTGAATTTGTTTATTTTTTCTTGCAAAACAATGTAAAATATACTCTTTAAACATAAATAAAGCTTTTAAGCTAAAACAAAGTGTGTTTACTTTTTTACGAAACAAAAAAAAATATTTGAATGCAAGTAAGTATACTGTAAATTCAAGTGTGTTTCCTTTAGTAAACAAATAGTGCACTGTAATTAAACTGCTACAGACTTGCCATAGAACTGTAGCAATAAAAAAAAAAAAAAAAAAAAAACAACTCACGTAAAGTACAAATTATAAATTCAAATATGTTCAATGTAGTAGCACCTCGTGTGAAATGATGTCTTGAAGGCAAAACATAGCGTTTGTCCAGTGTGTTCACCATTTGTCTGAAGCCCCAGTTGTCAGTGGTGTTAACAGAGCACATACCTTTGAGCAATGGATTCTGTTATCTTTTGGTGTCTCTCCGATGTTGATGAGAAGGGATTTGCAGCGTAAAGAGATTCGGAGATTGAAGATTGCATTGCGGACGAAGTTGTTTGTTTTTTGTGTGTGTTTTGGTTTTCCATCAGATTATAATCAAGGTCGCGGTGGTTAAACTTTAGATAAAAAGGTTTGTTGTGTTACCGGTCGGTGTGGACACAACTATGAAACAATTTTTGCACATGATGTGTTTTGGCTCTTCGTTTTCTTCATCAAACCCAAAGTGATTCCATACAGTTGAATTTGACTTGCCTTTTTTGTTTACCACACACTTCTGCTGTGATTCTCCTGCCATTTTTCCACATCACTAGGTAGAACTTTCCTCGTGGGGCGGACCTGCTGTCTAGCTGTCTAGCTGGCAGCTGTAGCTTAGAGGGGGGCGGGGCGGAGCAGCTCATGGTAGCTTTCGTTTGCGTGAATTAAAACAACTTAAAATTAATAATCGTTTTTTCTCGATTACATAATTTTTGTAATCGTTGAGTGTTATAATCGAAACCGTAATTGAATTTCGATTAATTGCACAGCCCTAATGTAGAATACAAAATAATTTTGATTTCATCATGTATATAGTGAAGTTTGATTAATATAAGGTTTGCTCAGTTTGAAGTAGTTGCAGATTTTAATAGGTGCAATGTAGCAAAAAAGAGAAAAACATATATTTGCCGTTAGCTTTAACATTGATTTCTTTTTTGGAATAAAATTTTTGCTTTTTATGGTGAAACCGTGTCCTAGGACAGGCGGTTTGTAGTGTTACAAAGAGTGTTATTGTGCATAAATTTATGTGTCAGGTTCTACTGAATACTGTCTTGTTGAGCCATATTATGTAATAAATTCCCATTATGTAATAAAAGTTCAAAATGTAATAAGAATGTCACGTCGTCTTGTAATAAAGCCGCATTATGTAATTAACTGACGCATTTTGTAATAAACTACCTCAATGCATTATATAGTACATTTTTTCACATTATGTAGTAAGTTATTACAATTTGAGAAATTTATTACAAAATGCACTTGACACATTTTTATTTTCAGGAAAATGTAATGTGCTAAATTAATCTTTAAACTGTGTGGTTAAAGTTCGGATTCCATTACCTGTAGCTCCTGTGACTAATTTCTTCTAAATTGCTCTGAAATTATATTAATTTGGATTGTTATTACATAATGAACCATGTTATTATTTTTTTTTTTTTAATAAAAATGTGTCAAGTGCATTTTGTAATAAATTTCTCAAATTGTAATAACTTACTACATAATGTGAAA
Source organism: Sphaeramia orbicularis (assembly GCF_902148855.1). Lineage (NCBI taxonomy): Eukaryota > Metazoa > Chordata > Actinopteri > Kurtiformes > Apogonidae > Sphaeramia > Sphaeramia orbicularis. The sequence continues at coordinate 26,772,020 of NC_043958.1, read as the reverse complement.
AAATTTACTATATAATACGTTGACGTAGTTTATTACAAAATGCGTCAGTTTTTTACATAATGCAGCTTTATTACAAGATGACGTGACATTCTTATTACATTTTGAACTTTTATTACATAATGGGAATTTATTACATAATGTGGCTCAACATGTCTGCAGAGCAATCAGCAGCAAAAACAAAGAATATTATAGAATTTGTCGCCTTATGAAGTGTTGTATTTCTTACTTCAGCTTTGGTATTTTACGTCAAATTCATATCATACAGGAAATTACAGCTGATGTACTGGTGTATCATCCAGCACTAGTGTGTAAGGTAAAAATATCAAATGAAAATACAATGAAAGACAGCAGCTGCACTGTTTTGAGTGATATTGGCTGACTGGGGGTCACTCACCTGCTTTATTTCCCAGTATATCAGTGCTACTGTGGCAACAATAAAGCCAAGATGACAGCTTTCACTAACTGGGCAGTCAGAACAAAAGTGAGCTCTGACCTTAGGTTGCATCTCATGTGGATCAGTTGTTATTTCCAGTCGAACGTCTGATTTAAGTAAAGACAAGTTTGATATTGAGGCTATGGAGTGTTTTTGATGAGACTGGCACCAGAGACAAGGAACAAACTCTACAACCGCAGGCATGTTTTGAATTGAAAAGTCTTACAGTATATGTGCAGTGTTTATCTGTCGGCATCTACAGTGCTGTCATGTATCACTGCGTGGTTTCTAAGAATGGGTGGAGTGAGCTGATGGAGATGAAAGTGTGCTGCAAAGAGGTCAAGAAGCCTAATGGACAGACAGACAGACAGACGGACAGACTTTATTGATCCCAAACTGGGAAATTGTAATGCAGCAGCACCATGACAAACAGTAAAAACAGAATACAAGAATAAAAATAGAATACAGGGTGGGGAAGCAAAATTTACAATATTTTGAGGCAGGGATTGAAAGACAGTGTATGACCAATTAGTTTATTGAAAGTCATGAGAATTTATTTGCCACAAGAAAACTGACATAATAGAAAATGTTTTTATTCTATGTGTCCTCCTTCTTTCTCAATAACTGCCGTCACACGCTTCCTGAAACTTGCGCAAGTGTTCCTCAAATATTGGGGTGACAACTTCTCCCATTCTTCTTTAATAGTATCTTCCAGACTTTCTGGTAATAGTTTTGCTCATAGTCATTCTCTTCTTTACATTATAAACAGTCTTTATGGACACTCCAACTATTTTTGAAATCTCCTTCGGTGTGACGAGTGCATTCGGCAAATCACACACTCTTTGACGTTTGCTTTCCTGATTACTCATATGGGCAAAAGTTTCTGAAAAGGTATGGATAATAGTGTTAGGTATGATTATGACATCAGTATATGTTTGGTTTCAAAACAATTGACGTAGTGCCTGCTGAGAAAAAACAACTAAATGTTCATTGTAAATTTTGCTTCCCCACCCTGTATTAGAAGTGCAGAGAGATGCATAGAAGCACATGGTTTTTCAACATGTTTAGTCGGCCAGTCTGTATGCACCACAGCACTCTGAGTCGAATTAGCCCATCTATTTTGGTCGCAACCCCACATTTTGCTTCTGAAACCACATGTGCAGTGCTGTCCTGGTAATGTGGGTCACAGTGGAATCCTGACAAATCAATTTGCAGTGATTCCCGTTCAGCAGCTTGCTGAAGTTGTTCAGTTCTGAGTTTTCTCAGGTAAACTGATGATCACAAACGTTTTCATAAGTTTTGAGTGAAAAGCATGTCTTCTGCATCTCATCCTCTCTTGCCACCAGCCACTTTCCTATCATGTAATTAAATCTAATTGCACATCAGAGCTGTACAGCGTGATGGGTCTTCCTAATTGGTCTCACATTAGAAACCATAATTACCTCTGCGGCCGCAGGATAATATGTTTTGCATCATCTTTGTCATTCATTTTCAGCTGCAAAAGCATTTGAGATCAACACTCAAAAGGGTGTTCTTAAGTATAAGCAAGCATTCATGCATGCTTGTGGCCTGTATGTGTCTGTTTGTAGTTGAGTGACTCACAAATTGTGCATAGAAAATTATTCACTTTATAAATAGGGTTATGTAAATTAGCACCAAACTATGTATTAATGTGACTAGCATGACTGTTGTAAGTATGACATCATAGAAACACGCTTGAAATAATCTGCAAAGCAAACAAATAAGAAATGCAAATTAGAGGAGACTGTATTAGTGCCACTAAAACATAAAAGTACGTCATTTTTTCAACAGGCCTTGGCTTTTCTGAGTGAATGAGACATCATGTGCTATATCTTTGCCTTCTTATTTATTTGATTATATTCGGCTTATTTGTTATCTTACATGAAAACTACTTCATCCATAAATAACATTCTGGTTCTGTTCTCAACTTATTAACCAAAGCAGGAGTAAGAGAGGTGTTATTTACCTGCTGTGATACTGTGATTCCACTAAAAATGAATCTATATTTTTCAGATCTAGAAACATCTGTAATAAGTGTATTTTTTGTATATTTGTATTTTCAATAGAATGGCACATTCTAAAAGGAATATTGTAACTCCCTTGTACAATTCTGTACATTTCTAGTACATAACTGCTTAGCATTGTTTACTGTTTACTTATTTATTTCTTTTTCTTTTTCTTTGCTGTTGAGCTGCTTTCTTTCTGTACTTTAACTATGTTGGAGCAACTGTAACAAACAAATTTCCCCCTGGGGATTAATAAAGTATTTCTGATTCTGAAGAATGAGCAAATTAACCAGTCTGGACAGTACAACATCATCAATATGCAAAAGTTTAGAGTTTAAAGACTCCTGCAAACAGAGCGTTAGAGCAGTACAAAGTTATATCAAAGCTAGCTTCCAGCTGCATCTAAGTTAATTTGCGCACCATTAAGTGAGTTACATTTTGGGGTTTTTGGCAGCAGGTAATGCTGTCTGAACAGCAGGAAATGCAGTATGATAGTCAATAAAACTCAAAGTGCAACAGTCTAGATTGCATTGTTTCAGCTCTCCACACATTGTGCGACTTTACAAAGTATTAAAACCTGATGTGATTAACTTTTTTCTCAAAACTTTTGATTGTAAATTGTATTTTTGACACATTAATAAGCCACTGTAGTCACATTAAACTGAACTGTGCAAGAATACTATTAGGGAAAAGTAACCCATCATCGTTTTTCACTGATTTTATTCCAGCTAATATGGGATGTTTGATGAACAAGGCAGAAAATAAGCTTGCTTACTCACCCAATGTAGATGATTTACAAGACGTGTATGCACAAAACAAGGGGGGAAAAAAACATTTGGGTAGTTGTAAATAAGGCTGTATGAAGATTAATACATTGTGCACACATGGAAGATAAACCGTCACTATCTTAATTTGTCCTGTCGTTTATTTTTCCTCATAGTGTTTATTTTTAGTGTTATCTCCTCTGAAAAATATTAAAGTCTTGTGTTTTTTTGTCTTCAGGGAAGCAGGTAGCATGCAGCTCTAGGACTAACAGAGTCACTTCAAAAAGATGCCTAAAACATGCCCCTCTGCTGAACCTATTGTCACCGTATGTTTAACCCTGTAAGACCTGATTCGTCAAAACCACAAAATTCAGATTTTTTGGAATTTAGATGTTTATTAGACCTTTTAACAATATCCAAAACAGAACATTTTGCCATATTATTTTGTGTATGGTATATTACACTGGTCAACAATAAATTTATTGTTTAAGTTTTTTGAGCTGATTTAGGATCATTTTGGTGTGCTGAATCCAAAAATCACATTAATTTTGCTCAATCAGGTCAACTTTCTGAGCTATGCTACATATTGGCTTTTTAACATTTTTGCTTACATTTATGGGCATTTTCACATCATATGATACAAAATTCTGTCATATTTCTTGCAATAAACGAGTTCTGAAGATTTTACTTTTGCCAATTTATGATTAATGTTTTTTTTAATATTACAGGTGAATGAAATGGCTTTGACAAGAAGATCTTGCAAAAATAAGCCTGACGTATTCTGCTACATCTGCGGTGAATACACCATTGTACCTAACAGGAATCAAGTCACAAGTTTCATAAATTGTGCTTACCAATCTTATTTTGGTATTAATTATTATATTTTGTGAGAAGATCAATTTTTTCAAAATCAAATTAGCAAAAAAAACCTGACCTGATTGAGAAAAACAGATGTCATTTTTGGATTTAGCGGTGCAAAATGGTCCTAATTCAGTTGAAAAAACCTAGACAACTTACAAAAAACATTTTTTTGTAACCCAGTGTTATTGTATCATATTTGCTACATGGGAGTTTGTATAAAGCCCCTTATATACCTGCAGTATCAAATTTGATGCACATGATTTTTACATAATTTAAGTGTACAATAAAGAATCAGTTGTCAAGTAACTATGCATTGTTTCAGTAAATTTTCTTTAAGTATTTATTTAAAAAAAAAAAAAAAGAATAACAATATAAATGTTCTTAATGTAACGTTTTGAAAATTTCAAAAGACTTTCCTGCAAAAAGTGTGTAGATGATTTAACGGCTCACATACAACAGGTTTTTAAGGCACGTATTAATCTTGTTGAAGATAGAGGTCCCAGAACCTGGTGTAACACATACACTCTCAAAAATAGAGGTACAAGATCTGAACATTTATGTACCTATAAGTACATTTTTTAAGACTGTTCTCTCAAAAGTACAATACTGGTCTTTAGGAGGCCAGAATTGCGCCTTTAGACTGTGAAAAAGGGTCCAAAGTTATGTAAAGTACAAATTTGTACTATAAGGTACCCTGCAGCATTAAAAAATGTGTGCAGACAATGAGAACAGGCTATAGGCTAGGAGAACTGAACAGTAGGCCTAATTATAGTTCCAACATCAGGCTTAGCGTATTATTTATTATATATCATACTGTAATTACTCTATATTATATTTAATAATAATTTGTGTTTTAATTTAACCCTTTCATGCATTAATTATGAGAAGCTTAATCAAGATTTTTTTTCTTTGGTGTTTGTAATTCCTCTTTAGGCATGAAAAAACAAACAAACAATGTGATTGAATTTTTTTATGAACCTATTTTTCATGGCGTTACAAAAATATCCACTCAGCTGGACACCGTGCGTTTAATTTTAGAAGCAAAGAAACTTATTTACTGATATACTACCTAAAAACTATGAAATAAAAACATTAATACTGCTAATCTGATGTTTTCTCACATTTGAACATACATGCATGGAGATAATTTGCCAAAAGACCCCAACCTTTTTGTTGAAAAAAAAAAAGAAAAAAAAAAGTTAATTACAGTCTAATAACAATTAGAATTTTTTTACGCTCAAACGTGTTTCTGCAGATCAGGTTTATCTAGAACAGCACATTTACAGTAATGGTGTGAATTACAGCGTATGGGATGATGCGTAAGTGTCCACTGTGTTGGCTGATATGGAAATAAACCGACAAAATCCATAAATATACAAGAGAACAACACCTTTGAACAGCTGTCCACTGTAGTGACCACATGCATGAAAGGGTTAATGGCCCAATTAGCTCAATGATAATAGCCTAATAATTTATTTAGCTTATTAGAACCTCTGATTATTGCCATAATCTCTGTTTTATCAAGTTTTCATTCACACCTCCATGCCTTGATGTTGTAGCTTGCCTATGCCATTTTTTTTTTTTTTTTTTCTCCCCAATTAGGCCACCGGTTCAAACGTTAAACATCATGGCATTATCAACTATATGAGAGTTTTCTTTCTATGTAAAGTACTCAAGGTCCAAAAATGGACCATTTCGAAAGGGTACAGAAATGTCTCTCAAAAAAGTACACCCCCAGCGACAAGCATTTGTACCCTTTTAAGTACAAGCTGGTACCTCTGTTTTTGAGAGTGTAGGTACAAATGGTTTTATAGGGTTAACACACCCGCATTTGCCCTTGTATCCTCCTCTTCTTCGCTGTGTCTTGTTCTTGTTTGCATTTTGTTGGCGCAATTTCCATGCGAGGGTGAAGGATGGGGTGGGGGGGTCATTAAAGTTTCATCCTATCTTAAATCTGAAAGCCAAGAAGGAGAGAATGAGAGAGAAGGACATAAGAACTGAGGACTGGCAGAAGTGTTAATCACACCCTGGATCTGGTCCTGTTGTTCCTGAATGCACCATCTGACACCAACTTGAGCTTGTCTCTACTTCAGTGTGAGCTAAATGGAGCAAACACAAGAGAAAAAAGAAGTTTTATTCCAGAGCGATCTCTTGGAACTTCTTTAACCCATAAAAACCCAAACAGCCCCTGGCAGCCAACAGCATCTGCTGATGTAAACTGTTTGATACCTGTTGATCCACTAATCCTATCAATACATGTAAATAATTGGTGTAAAATGTAGTTTTTTTTATCTTTTCATTGTCATCAGATATGACCCATTTAGATGTTCAGAGGCTCCATAGATACCATGGAAACACTGTCATCTTGTACAACATTGACTGATCAGTAAAATCCATGGAGTTTTATCACTGAGTGTGGATGGAGAGGCTTGTTTTTCATATTCAGTTAATTACAGATTTCCAGAAAATGTCATTTTTTCTTCAATTTTCTCTGGTGTTGGTATAATAACCCTCAACTTTAATCTGAGCTTTTATGAATCTCTACATGATCAGTAAATCAAATATAAAAAAAATACCTGATTTTTTACAGAAAAATGCAACATACAGAGGATAATATTTTAATAAGTGGTAATAAATCAGTTAAAAAAGGTTAAATAGAGAGAAAAAAAATAATTTAGGAACTGCCACAACAGTAGCACTGGCTTTTTATGGGTTAAAAAGGACATTTTTAGTAAGTTTCCACATATTTCTCCAACTAAAGCCTGATAAATAAATGAAGTTTTACCCTCCAGCTTTGCTTTTCCTGACCCCGGCCTCTGTTTAACATCATTAAACTCAACGCCTACCTGTATCACGTAACATATGCTAATATGAATGCTGTTGGTGTTTGTTTGTGCGTAGTTTTAATCTACAAGAGGTAATTAGTGAGGATGAAGGTCAGAGATAAAATAAAATGTCATGTCAGTGTTACCTAACCAGCTAATGTTGGTGGAAAACAGCAGTAAAAATACAGATTAGAAAAATAAAGTGATTATATGTGCTCTGTCCTCATTTTAGAAATGTAGTGTTTTCAGGCAGATATCTATACTTTCTAAATTTTACATCAAAATATAGCAGAATATGGAATATTCTTTAATGTCATTAAACATGTAAAACAAAAGTGTCATCCAGGAAAACAAAAACAAGAAGGATATCAAATTAGGCTTGTTACTATAGTTTAAGTGCATTTCAGGTGTCAAGTTAGGCCGAGGTTAAGGCTCCTCAGGCTGATATAGGCATAGAGTGGGAACATATGATCCAGGGTAAAAACAGTGACTAAGTATAATGTAATACTAACATGATGATTGGGTTGATTTATTAAGATGAATTAAATACATGTATTGTAATCAATGAGTGTAGTTAAAGTAAAACAATGTTCAGATTAATATTGATCCAGTTGTATGCAAAGGGATGTGTTGAGACATGTTAAAGCAGAGAGGGGGCATGTCAGGACATGTTTTGCACGAACACAGTCAGTAACTATTGCAAAATAAGAGAAGTGAGAAAAACAACCGGCTATCTGCCGCACCCAAAACTGGTCAAAACTGGAAAGAAAGGGAAGTTCCATCGGAGACATCTGGACATGACTCATCTATCGATGAAGTCGACTGGGTGTAGCCGGAGGATGTCTAAAGTTTTGTAAAAACTAAAATTGCTATTATAGCTTTTCAGAAGTACAAGACGCTCTGAAGGAGGGGGTGCCCCACGTGTTAGACTTAGAGCTATGCTCTTTTAGGACCAGAAAAGAGTGTGGCAGATTGGCTTCTAAGTTGTTAATCGTACTTCTCAAAGAATGTTGGAGGTTTCATCAGATAGAGTAACTTTGCATCGATGAATCGAGATCTGAAGACAAAGACCTATCTCATCTGAGAGACAACAGATCAGAGACTTAAAAGGGCAAAAATTGTCTTTTAAGAGAACTTTTACCAACTCCACGGGGACATTTGCCAGTGAACCAGCTGTTTACCAGAGTTTGTTGGGTTTTTCCCTGCTTTGGTCTGAACTGGAAAAGAAGAAGATTTTTATATTTCTTAATTCTTTTTCCTTTTACCCAGCATTGAATTCATTAGTTTTGGCCAAGCTGATGAGTTCCTCTTCCAAATTGTATTAATTTTTATCCTGTCTGAATTTGAACTTTTTCTAATTTTTTCTTAATTTCGGAAACATAAGTTTTTCCTTTTTTCCTTCCCTTGAGGACATCAAGCAAGGCAACAATTGGGACATTTTCAAAAAGACTCAAAGGACTGAACTGTGGGTTGAGGGGTTACAACAGGGATTGCGTTGAAGTAAGAAAATTAGAAGTCAGTTAAGTTTAATAACCCGGATATTGATTTATAACTTTAGAAGTTCCGTTTTATGATTTTATTATTGATTAATTGATTGTTGATTTATGCATATGCTTTGCTTTGCTAAATTGCCTACAATAAATTCATAAAAAGTAAATTCTAAATTCTCCTTGATTTATTCCCGATGTGGTACATAATGTTGGTGAATGTAAAATGTTAGGTTATTGTGTGCATAACATCTGAAGGTCGTAAAGGTATCTTAGCCATAGTCCACCTATTAATTATAATGTGTCCCGAGGGTCTTTCATTCCTGGCCTTCAGATTATTACCTGTCATGTAACAAGTGCACTAAATCCATGTGGAACAGCTGCCAAAACCAACTGGGCTGGTATTATTACTGATCACAGAGTGGGTTTCTCCTGGCAGTTCTGGTACCAGAGTTAGCGGGGCAGAGGTTGGAATTAAAGGTAGTTAGAAGACAGGCAAGTGTTCCAAATTTGTTCAGTTAAGTAGTATCTCGATGGGTTAGTGCGTGAGGGTAAGACCCCAGTTCGGCCACGAGAGATCAGGACCCTATTTAAACGGAGAGCTGAAACAAAGTAGAACTGAGGATTTAACACAGGTGAGTTAAAATCACTTATATTTTGTGTTATTTTGTACCTTCCAAATGCCAAGCCAGATTTCAGTCTAAATGGATGGCACAAAGAGAAGACAATGACACATTACAAACATAAGATGAAAATGAAACAACAAGAAAACATGGAACGTTAACATACAAACAAGACAATATGAATTAGCAAGTCGGAAATGATGCGATCAGATGAAAATCAGAAAAAAAAGATGAAAATGAAATGAAACTAAATCGTGTCTGATTTTGTGCCGATTTTATGCCTTTTTAATTCAAATTCTTTATTTTCTTGAAATAAAAATAAACAAAATAAGCATGACCTGCACTCGTACTGAGCAGTACAACATGACGAGAAAGTTGACATTAGGATGAAACCAAGCAAAACTGACGTAAAAACATGACAGGAAAAGGTGAACCTTCAGTTAAACTGATTTACTGTATTTCAGAATCAGAACCTGTACTTTTTTACTCTTACCTGAATAAATTAGTTTTGAACAATGTCTACGTCTACGTACATCTACTAAAATCTGTGTTAAAATGATATTAAACTAAAAGTGTTGCACTGACCTTTGGGTTTGTAGCATCACAGGTTGCATTGGCTATTTAATTTCATTTATGGCAATATTGTAGTGTTAGAGTTTATTCAACAATAACATAAAATTTGTCAAAATTGTTCTGTTGCTGCTGAAGAAATACCAAAGAAGATTGGAGTCCAAGTCTGGTTTACACTGATTAGAGTTATCTTAGAGTGTGAAAATATTTTTATTCACTGAAAAACTCCAGTTGGGGAAAAATTGCACTACTTCAGTCTAGGTAATTAATGGGAATTCTGCAACTGTCTGTACAGGAAAATGTGGAGTGGTGTTTACTTCATGTTGTATCATCAAAATTGAAATCATTCTGGTGCAAAAAGCGACATAAATGTAGAAATTCTTCAAATAACAACAACAAAAATACATTTCATACAACCAAATCTACCAAAAAACAAAAATGTCAGACTGAAATGTTTTTTTTTTAGTTGTAGCTTGCCCTTATTTTATTAGATGTGTCAGATTGTAGCTCAAGACTTTGGCTCAAAGGATAGTCATATGAGCTCTGATCCAGCTTGCCCAGGTCTTTGTCTATGTACATTTGGTTTACAGAGGCCAAACTATAATTTTATGTGTTATTTCTCTTCAGATGATTATGTTAAAGTAGCTAAATTCACATCACTTGTCACTTGTTGCTATAGTAACCGCATCAATATACATGTGAGCTACTTAAATGTGAGCAACACTCTATTGTAAATATAGAATAAATAAATTATTTAGTAAAGAATGCATGATTTAATCATTAGTACACAAGAATGAGTTCCATATGTAATGCTTAACACTGGAATTGTTGTAATCTTTGGGATTGTTTATTGTTTTAATGGAAAAAGGGTCAAATTAATGATGCAACCACGAGGCTGTTTACATGCACACCGATACTCCAATCATGATCTGATTTCTGGAGTTATCAGTTTATTCCAGTATGAATATACATATGTAAATGTAATTAAAATTGTAGAAAATGGAAGTTACGTAGTCAAGCATGAACGGAAGACAACAGGAAGCTTAAGTCTACCATCACTATGTTTGTACAGGGTGGGGAAGCAAAATTTACAATGAACATTTAGTTGTTTTTTCTCAGCAGGCACTACGTCAATTGTTTTGAAACCAAACATATATTGATGTCATAATCATACCTAACACTATTATCCATACCTTTTCAGAAACTTTTGCCCATATGAGTAATCAGGAAAGCAAACGTCAAAGAGTGTGTGATTTGCCGAATGCACTCGTCACACCAAAGGAGATTTGAAAAATAGTTGGAGTGTCCATAAAGACTGTTTATAATGGAAAGAAGAGAATGACTATGAGCAAAACTATTACAAGAAAGTCTGGAAGATACTATTAAAGAAGAATGGGAGAAGTTGTCACCCGAATATTTGAGGAACACTCGCGCAAGTTTCAGGAAGCGTGTGAAGGCAGTTATTGAGAAAGAAGGAGGACACATAGAATAAAAACATGTTCTATTATGTCAATTTTCTTGTGGCAAATAAATTCTCATCCCTTATGAAACAAAAATACATGGCAATACATTGAAAAATGTAACGCATTATATTAAAAAATACATTTCCATATATGGGAAAGGAGTGCATATATTTTCCAATATACTGCAATATATGCTTTAATCATATATTGATACATATAAAACATATATTGCAATGAAGACAAAAACTGCCCTATATTTTTACATATAGTTTTATTGAAACTCAATTCTTTTCCATTGACACAAGTTTACATATAGCAGATATTTATCAACACTTACATTACTTGGTATGCATAATAACATATTTCATGAAAATATGCATCATGATATACATGAAAAAAGTGTTAACTGAAAAAAGATGCCTTCTTAGTCATTTTGGCAACATAGGATGAAAAAGATGTACATACATATATATATATATACATATATATATATATATATATATATATATACATGCATATTTTTTGAAGTGTATTACTAAATATATAATTACATATATTTAGTAATACACTAGACAATATATGTATGTATATATGCATACATACATTATGAAGTGTATTACTCAATATATAATGACATATATTTACATTTATAAGTAAATATATTGTCATATATGTTTCAATATATGGAAAACGGCAATTCCTTATATATTTTTCAATATATTGTAATATAATACAAAATATATTGACACAATATATTATTCTGTATATTTTAAATATAAATATATATTATACAGTAATATATTTTTCAGTCAGTAATATATTGACAGTCAATATATAGAGAAATATATTTTCTTTGCATAAGGGATGACTTTCAATAAACTAATTGGTCATACACTGTCTTTCAATCCCTGCCTCAAAATATTGTAAATTTTGCTTCCCCACCCTGTACATATGAAATCTGATAATGGACTGGAGCATCTAAACCAGGGTTTTTTGATTATTGCATTTCTAAAGTGCATGTAAATGTGTTAGATCTGATTATTACAATTATACGATTACTCCTAGTTATCAGACTTACGGTCATGTAAACAGTGAACAAGTGAATAGAGATGAGACAAATCTGAGCTGTCATTGTGAAAAATACAGTTAGAAGTTAGCCTGACCGGCTTTAAAGCATTTAATTGCATGAAAAATATGCAGTTTTAATTATTTTATTCAGTCCTTGATGCTTTCTGAATGTGCAGGTGTGAAGCTTGTGCAGTAAAAGGCATAGCTGAGTGTGATGCACCACACAGGCTTGTATGTAGAATTGCACCCACAGCAGCTCCCTCCCTTGATCCCATCCATGAGGAAGTTATTGGATTTCATGAGCTGGGAGATACTGAGTGTGTGTCTGTGCTCCTGTCACTCTCTTACACACCACATTTGTAAGAATAGGCTTCAGTTTATACAGTATTTTCCAGGGATAACATGATCCCCAGATGCATCTCTTTAGATCTTATCTGAATAATTAATACTGTAATAGCCCATTATATCAGACTATAATGTCTTTCTCTGCGTCGCCTTCTCTGTCTCAGTCATAGCGTCGCGGCGGCAGGAAGATGAATAAGTCCACATAGCTCCCTCAGATGTATCACCTGATACAGCTGATGTATGGTCCATAAACTCTTCGCAGGCACTAAAAACAACAGGGGGGGTGGGTGAGATACAAATGTGTACAGTAGCAGCATCAACTAAACAGATAGACCTTTAACTCTGAGCTGTAAAAGCTGACAGTCAACACCTACAGTATGCAGTCCTCCGAGGTGGCAGCATGAATCATGGAAGTGGAGTGATAAAAGGCTCCACCTTCACAAGATTTCACTTTGCACACGGTCACATTTACAGTTTATTTATATTTACTATTATGATCAGGTGTGTTCAATGTCATATTTATTGCACTCACTTAAAAAGATTGGCAGACACAATTGCTTTTTTTTCCCATGTGTTATTACACGGTTTGAGGAAGCTGCCGATTGAGTTCTCTGTGCACTGACCTGTGTGAGATTCAGCACCGCCCAGGCCACAAAAATATATGTATTAATGGTAACAAAGCACCAGAATCCTGTAAAACAAGACAACAACAATAAAGACTTCTGATCTTATTCCAAAATTACAACGTTTCTCCAGTGTGTCAGGATTTTGAGTTATGTGAACATGTAAAGAAAACGGTCATTTTTAACCTTCGCCCACAGGGGGATTGTTGTACCCTGCTGCATCCATCAGCATCAACGCGATTACTTTCCACCAAATTGTCCGATTCATGTTTGATATTTAGATGCAACCTAGGGAGGCTCTCGGAGGAGTTGTTTGGGTGTTGGCCTTGACCTTCATTTTCAAGATCATATATGGACATCAATGTTGACCTACATTTTTCTGGTGTTTTGGGGTCAGTGCATGGTCATGGGGACTAGAGTGAAGATTTAAACTGGAATATCTGTGGCTTCTTTCTCATTTCACACCAGTAAAGTGATGATGATGATGATGATGATGATGATGATGATGATGATGATGATGATGATGGTGATGATGATGATGATGATGATGATGATGATCACCAGACAGTAGCAGTCACTCTATTTGAAACACGTAAACATAGAGTAAGTTCTCATGATCATTTCTGAGAACAGCAGCTGCAGTTGTAGAAGCTTTTGTCAGTGAATACATTTGGACTGTCATGTCATCTGATCTACTGGTGTCCACCTTAGAATTTTGGTTTACATGTCTCCCCCTGTTTTTATCTCAGCTATTGTGAAGGTGCTTTGTCTGGTGTCATCTTTGTTGTCATCTTTGTTGTTGTCTTCTTTAGCAATTTCTTCAAACATCTTCTCTGACAAAACAACTAGTTGGATTAATTTCAAATTGTATATGTAGCTTCACTGGGACAGTGTCTACAAATGTTATTCACAGTTTTAAGAAATTTAGATTTCTACATTTTTGATGATTTTTTTTTTAATATTACAAATTTGCCTTTACTTATAATGGGCTATTTTTTGATTTCTTATAATATGGAAATTATTAAAGATATTAATATAGCAACTATTGAGCACTGATAGGAAGTCATATATGGACTTTCATTTAATACTTGAGTTCCTTTAGTGAAAGTACCACCCACTCCTATTGGGAGATTAATCTCCTGCATCAAGACCACAGGACTCTAACATAGCAGCATAACCCGACAACCTCACAAATTCAACTTGTTATTGAATCTGGAATTGATAGAACATGCCAGTGAGATGCAAGAACATTGGTCCTATTTTCTGATCTTTACTCTAACCTCTTAGCTTTGACTGTCACTTCTTCAACAGGACGTGAATCCATTAAGCTCAAACACAGAGCACAGATCCCCTTTATGATTGGCGCTGTGGGTTTGACTCTCCATATTTCCCTTAATTAAATGAAATTACAATGAGCGCTGTATCAAATAGCAATTAACGTAATTAAACTGATAGAAAGATGAACTCCAAACATTTAGTATGGGTGTTTTAATTAGTGATTTAATGAAAGCTACAATGCGAGCTCGGTTCCTGAGTGGTAACTGCGGTGTTTAATTGTAGCCCCTGTTGTCTTTATGGTCAGGAGTGATTTAACAGAAAAGAGCGCTCATAACTGTGAGAATACGCTCAGACTGTTTGCTGCTTCAAATCTGCAGATGGTTTTTAGTGTCAGACACGTGTAGACAGCACCAAAAGTGACCTTCTGCATTTAACCTATCACTAGAACATGCAGTAACACACTACACACTGCAGACCAAATGGGGGGGTTAAGTGCCTTGCTCAAGGAGACGTCAGCCAACAACTTTCTCTCAGTCCGGGGAATCAAACCAGCTGACTCTCCCGTCTTCAGTGTGCTTTTGTTTGGGCAAAAAATAATGTTAAAAAAACAAATCCTGTGCTTTATTTTTTATTTAGTGGAGCCCCCCCCCCCCATTCACACTCCCCAACAATAGGTGGCGGTAATGCGCTGTAACGCTAATTAACACCTGATATTTCACAGCAGAAAAGAAGTACCAGAAGTTTCCATTCATATCATGGCGAAACTCTGGTATGACACAGACTACAACAGATATAGTTTTACCTACACTGAGGACGAAAGCCTCAGTGTGTTGAATTCTTGAATAAGTGACTGAATGCACTTTAAATACCTAATTTATTGTTGAAGGGAATATTTCCATACTTAGCATCACCACCTGCTAGTCATTTTGGTTTATCATTAAAGCTGTCTTCTGCGTTGGCATACTTTGATATTGTGTATCATCTCAGGCTCAAAACACTCTGTTTTTTGATGAAATAAATTTGAGAATTTTAACTTCCAGCAGTTTGGTCTCTGCTTGTCGTTGAATGGTGATAATGGGTCTCGAGATCAGACCACTTGAGAGGCACTGTTCTAGGCCATGGCTGCCCTAAAAGAAATAGAAATCAAGCTGTCTTTATTAGCTTACCGGCCAACAGGCTGTAAGCTATTGTCGTCATGCGTCGTCTGTCGTCGTCGTCTGTCGTCGTCGTCCGTTACAAAAATTTCAATCGTCTTCTTCTCCGAAACTACAATTCCAATTGACTTCAAACTTGGTATACAGCTTCTTTATGATGATATCAACAAAAGTTAGTGAAATTATTTGGATCTGGATCTGATTCTGGATTTGGTGCGACTTTGAAAAATTTCCCGATGATAAGAGATAGGGAGTGGATCGATGCGATAACTCAGTAAATATAAATGATATCAAGTGTAAATTTCTCCAGTCCAGCCCTGATGGGGAGATGACCAAAACATAATGGCCACATCCTGATCAGGATCTTGTTCTGGATCTGGGAACTTTCGGAAAATTTAACATGGGCCCTTATGGGGAAAACATTTCAATTGTCTTCTTGTCCAAAACTACAGTTCTGATTGACTTTAAACTTGGTATACAGCTTCTTTATGATGATGTCAACACAAGGTATTGAAATTATTTCAATCCGGATCTGATTCTGGATTCGATGCGACTTTGAAAAATGTTCTCATTATAACAGATAGGAAATGGATTGATCCAATAAATCAGTATCAATGATATCAAATTGGAATTTGAATTTTTTTACAGATCTGATTGGAATATGACCAAAACATGGGCTATTTCTGTAATATAATAAATACACATAACTGGGTGATAATAAATGGCATCTGGATACATTTCCCAAAGCTTTTAATTTGGCTGATAAGCTACAGGGCCATTGGTCCTATTTTTATTCAGTGAATCAAAGTCTACCTTCTATGTGTTGATTTCAACCACTGCTTTTACCTCATTGAGCCATTTCTAAAAGTTTTGACAATTTGCCAGCATCAGAACATTTTAATGTTCTTTAAGCCTTGTAGAACAAAGCTCATGTCTGTCCTTTATGGAATATGTACTCCGTCACAAAAAAGCTGAGAAAAATCAATCATATGAAGTGCTTTACTGTGGCCAGACCCACTGAATTCAGTGTTTAGGATGCCTGTTATGTAACCAAGAAGTTCTTATCCTGACAGCTTTTTAGACGTCCTCCCTTCAAGGACACAGCCAGAAAAATGAATTTGCTTCGAGAGCGAGAAGTGGGGCGGTGGTGGTGGTGGTGGTGGTGGTGGTGGTGGGGGGGGGGTCATTGAACAACAGTATTTCCATCATGACCGGGTGGGGAGTTTGGAAGAAAAGGAGGGGGATGCATTGCAGTATTTTTTTCTAGCTGCGCACAGCCCTCCCCCACCTCCTGAGCGCATTAAAAACTGTTCCCGAGAATGAGCGAAGAGGTGACACAGTTCGATTACAACTTAATTGACGCTTTTTCCAAGTACACACTAAACTAGTCTCTTTTCACAGTGAAGTGGAGTTGGCTGAGAGTTTGTTGTCAGGGTAACTGTTTAAGTCGAGTGAAAACACTCATTGTGATGTGCAGAGAAAAACGATGATTCTGTAGACGATTGATTTAAAATGAGAGATGAAAGAAAAGAAACAAAACAAGCCTGTGTCTTCTTTCTTTTCTGTCTCATTATCAGTTAACTGTTAAAAGAAACAACAGAACGTACTGCAGTAAGACTGATGTAACATTAAGGAACAACTGGAGTTTAAGATAGACATGTTAATTTGGAGAGTGTCAGAGTTAAAAGTATTTTTTTATATTTTCCAAAGATGTACAAATCTAGTTATGCAGCATGTCTGTCTCTCATCATTTTATTTCCATTCATGAGTCTTTCACCAAACCTGGACAAAGGAGAGCATTTTTCTTTTATCTATTATTACACCATGTCTTCCATGGTGTTTGCCGTTATTTTATTATTATCAAAAACTAAAACTACAGTGGTACCTTGACTTACAAGTTTAATTCGTTCTGTGACCTGGCTCAGTTTGCCCATAAACTAAATCAATTTTCTCCATTGAAATGAATTGAAATGCCATTAATTCCTTCCAGCCCCCCAAAAACCACCCCGATTTCACACCTAACTTATAGATAACTTATACCAACGAAAGCTCCTTGTTGTAGCCAGTAAAAAGATAAATGTTGGAGGACAGCTAGTAGGTGTTCTGGTGGTGGATCATCCAGCTCTCTGCTCACCACAGCATCTTGACAAGTTCCTCCCATCAACCCCATTTTTTACCCCTTGGCCAACTGGGTGAAGTGGTATTGTAATCGTTTTGTCGTCTGTCTGTCCATCCGTCAGTCTGTCTGTCTGTTTGTCCATTCTGGCCGAGGGGTATTAGTGCATAGCATGTGATTTTATTTTATATAACCTACCGGGCGGCTCCAGAGCTGCATGTGGCTCTTTCATCCTTGTGGCTTTCGAAACTTAATGAGTATTTCATTTTAATTTATTTTACTTTAGTTGATTTTTTAAAAATGTAATGCTAAAATGTAGATTATGGTGATATTACGTATTACAGGTATTATCTCCTGATGCACAACAAAGTCTGGTTGCTGTCCAGAGGGGAGGTGCTGAAACGCTTTGCCGCATGTCTGAAAGGTGGAAAGAGGTAGGACCCATGGTTAGGAAAAAGAAATTTGGTAAAATAACTGCACAAAAGGCACAAAATGCAAGCACAACACAACAGAGATGCTTCCATGGCGAGGTAACCACATGAAGTGAACGAGTGAGACGCGAGATGCTGTTTGGATGTTGTGCCAACCAGCGGCAGTATATCTGAAGCTTGCTCGTCATTAGGATTTTGGCTCGCAACTCAAAGCAAAAAATGTTAACTCGTAACTCGGAAAACTTGTAAGTTGAGGCACTTGTAAGCCAAGGTATGTCTGTACTTATAAACTACTAGAGAAACTATTCAACTTGCCAGCTTTTAATGAGCAAAATTAAAAGAACTAAGCCAACGTCAGTACCAGCTTGTATGCCATGAGTATGTATCTAAAGAACAGAAATCCCATAATATACATACAGATACAGCTTTAATTTATTCTGGTTCTTTACTTTATATATTTACCCCAGGGGGAAATGCATCTGCTATTGGCATAAGCAATCAAAAGAAAGTTAAATAAAAGTAAAATTGAACATTTAGAGTAATTCAGAGTAGAAAATAGTTGCAAGCAATAACAATAAACAAAGTCGTAACAAATCAGATAAAAGCAATCATGATGCATTTTGATAATATATTAAATGTTTAGGCTATTGATCCACATTTTCCCATATTCATCAAGTTGTAAGTGTCTTTTATTGATTTCAAACACAACAATAGTATTTTTCAGAAGTTGTTACACGGTTTCTGCATGAGTTGTCACTCCCAGAATGCCTTTCTTTTTCATCTGCACGTCATGTACTGCTGTACGTGTTTGTAATTTCCATGTTGATTGAAAAGCCACTAGAAATGACAGACATTACATCTGGTTCATGTAAGAACAAAAAAACAGAAGATTGATCAGTTTATTGTCCAGTAGTGAAAAGCTATTTACACATATGATTCACTTCCTGTTTTACTGGATTCAGCACCATGACAGCTGCTCCTGAAGCAGCATTCCTAGGTAAAAAAAAAAAAAAAAAAAAATATGTTTCTCATCAAAGGATCGGAGCACCTGCAGTGGGGAAAATGAATCTGAGCCATGGTAAATAAAGAAGCAGAGCATGTGAACCAGGTTAGTGGATGATTTCATTCACAGATTCCTGCTAAGATCACATTCCCTCCCCAGCAGAAAAAAAGAGATGGCTGATCAGACTGGCTGTGAGAAGTAGCTGAGGTTTCATCTGTCAGTGCACCCTCTGGCTTAGGACACCCCCCACCCCACCCCCAGTGTCTGTGCAAGGCTGAATGATCCTACTTTGATGGAGGCTATTTCGCACTTGGTCAAGGGCAGGCAGGAAAATGACAGGATCACTGAAGGTGTCAGCAAAATCAAAAGTAGTGGTAGGAAATTATGCAAAAGAAGACGGACACAACGCTGAAGCAGGTGGAACTGTTATGGTTTGTGGTTTTGCAAATCCAAAACTGAAAACTATCATCTACATGAACAACCTATTTTTAAAATAATAATTACATGTACAAGTTCCAAAAAAAGAAAAGAAAAAAAAAAAGACCATCTGAATAAAATGCACTTTCACCGGCCACAATATTAGATACACATTGCTAGTAGAAGATAAGATAATATAAGGTAAGATAAGATAAGATAAGATATATGCTTTATTGATCCCCAAGGGGAAATTCAAATGTACAGCAGCACAAGACAATAAACATCACATACAATTAAAAAAAAAGAGATGAACGAAAATAGAAAAACTTGTTAAAGTGAAATAAATGACATAAATAATAATAACAATAGTATCAGGATGGACTCACGTTTGCCTTCAGAAGTGACTCATTTCTTGATGACATGGATTCAGCATGGTGGTGGAAATTTCTTTCTTAGAGGTTTTGGTCCATGTGGACATGAGAGCATCACATAGCTGCTGTAGATTTGTCAGCTGCACATCCTCCTATTGCACTACGTCCTAAATGTTCTCTGTTTCACTGAGATCTGAACTTACAACTCATTGTTATGGTGTGTTTTCCTGCTGGAAATAACCATCAGAAAATGGATTGTTTTTGATCATAAGGGGATAGACATGGTCAGTGACAGTCCTCTAGTAGGCTGTGGTGGATAAGTGATGCTCAGTTGCTATTAAGGGACCTTAAGTGTCCATCACATCATCAAACCAAAACCAGCACCTTGAACTATTAATACCAACGAGGATGAATCCAACTTCTGACCCTACCAATTGAATGTTGCAGCAGAAAACAAGACTCATCAGTCTCAGTCAGGCAATGTTTTTCCAATGATTGATGGTCCAATTTTTGTAACCCCTTGGGAATGTAGCTCCAGTTTCCGGTTCCAGTATAGTCTTCTGCTTTAAGGTTTGAATCTGGTGTGCATTTAAAGATGCTCTTCAGCGTCACTCAGTTGTAACCAGTGGTAATTTGAGTCAACGTGTCCTTTCTATCTGCTTGGACCAGTCTGACCATTCTCCTCATTTCCACCCAGA
This sequence comes from Sphaeramia orbicularis, assembly GCF_902148855.1. NCBI lineage: Eukaryota > Metazoa > Chordata > Actinopteri > Kurtiformes > Apogonidae > Sphaeramia > Sphaeramia orbicularis. Next base: position 26,751,463 of record NC_043958.1, on the reverse strand, counting down.
GAGCTGTTACATTCTCTGTAAACCCTAGACGTGGTTGTGTATGAAAGTCCCAGTAGACCAGAAATACTCAGAGCAGCCACGCTCAAAATCACTTCAATCACCTTTCTTCCACATTTTGATGCTTGGTTTGATGTTCAGCAGATCATCTTTATGCACTGACTCACTGCCATGTCTAGTCTATTAGATATTTGCTTTAATGTACAGTTGAGCTGCTGTACCTAATAAAGTGGTCAGTAATTGCATATTATTATTTTATACCGATCTGCCTGTAATGCAGCACTTTGTTGCGAATGTTTTGTATTTGTTCTGTGATTGTCACTGAATAACAAGCTATTTCTAAAACATGTTTATTTGTCGAGTTTTTGCAGGAAACTACATACTCAGGCATCATTTTCTGCTCTGTGTGTGAGTTGCTTTGTCAAACAATCATTTTTAAGCACCACGATACAAAAATATCATCACAGTGATTCATTAAGGTCAGCTGGTGCTTTGTGTGATTCTGCATCATCACCACTCCCTTTGTTTGTCTAACGATTTACTGGAAAGGTATTATGCAGGATTGAACTGAACAGCTTCAGTAGCGGTTTATAAACACACACACATACTCACGCATGCACATACTTATCTCTGACAGGGGGGCGTCGTCTCAGCGGCAGACATACATCGATCCATCTCAGAGGAAAGCCAACCGGTCCAGTGGCTAATCACACAGATGGATCTCCTGTCTGACATCCGTCATATGCAGTGAGACCGCTACTGGATCAGTTCCTGTCACCGGTAACACACTTCTACCTAATACACACACACACACACACATTTTTGGTCTCTGAGTCTAGTCCGGTTCCTAACCCTACACTTTACCCTCAAACCTCTTCCCTGCATCTTCCTCTAATCCAGTGGTTCTCAACTGGTCTGGCTTCAGGACCCACTATCACCCCTCAGTGACAAGCTGCGACCCAAAATGATAAAAGTTAAACTTCTCAAATTTAGTTAATGAAAAGATGGTTTGTTTGGAACCTAAAATAATACAGAATATCACAGTATGCCAACGCTGAAGACAAGTTTAATGATAAACCGAAATGATCAGCAAGTAGTGATGCTAAAGAGGGAAATATTCCCCTTAACCCATAAGGACCCAATGTGACATTTGTGTCAATTTCCAAATTATTTTTCTCTATATTTAACATTTCTTAAGTTATTTATCACCATTTATTGTAATATTATTCTCTTTAGTTTGAGTTTTTGTGTGTAAATCATGTATTTTCCTATATTTAATTCACTGATCATGTAGATGTTCATAAAAGCTCGGAGTAAAGATGAGGGTTATTATATCAAAAAATAGAGAAAACTGAAAAAAAAGTTACTTTTTCAGCAAAATCTCTCATTAACTGAATATAAACCCAGTGTCTCCATCCACTGTCATTGATCCAACTCCATGGGTTCTTCTGGTGAATCAATGCTGTAGAAGATGACAGTGTTTCCATGTTCACTACAGAGCCTCTGAATGTCCAAATGGGTTATATCTGATGACCATGAAAAGATGACAAACTGCATTTTACACCAATTATGTACATGGATTGATAGGATTTGTGAATCAACAGGTATTAGATATTTTATACTGGTAGATGATTTTGGTTGCTAGTGGTTGTTTGGGTCTTTATGGGTTAATAATAATAATAATAATAATAATAATAATAATAATAATAATAATACATTTTATTTATAGGCGCCTTTCTTGGCACTCAAGGACACTGTACGGTAAAACAGTAAGACAGGAGGGTATAAAACAAGCAATAAAGCAGAGTAAAAAATAAGAGGCAGGTTAAAATAAAGAAAAACAAAAACAAAACAAAAAAAAACCAACACTAAATTAAGGTACATTTTAACCAAAAACTAAAAAGTGCACTCGGTTAAAACTTAAAAGTGCGTTCAGTCACTTAAGCTTGCTTCAAGCATTAAACACAGTGAGGTTTTGGTCCTCACTGTAGATAAAACCAAATCTGATGTAGTTGGTGTCATACCTGAGTTTTGCCATGATTTGAATAGAAACTTTTGGCTCTTCTTTTATGCTGTGAAATATCTGGTGTTAATTATCATTACAACACATTATCACCATCTACTGCTGGGGAGTGTGAATGGACGGTGCTCAGCTCTATAAAAAAAAAAAGCACAGATTTGTTACTTAACATAATTTTGTTGCCCATACAAAGGCTGGCGCTCCTGCTGAAAACGGGCTTGCAACCCACTTTTGGGTCGCGATCCACCAGTTGAGAATCTCGGCTCTAATCCGAATCAGTAAAATACTTTAGAGGGGTGTTAAGTCGTCTAATGGGGGTTTTATTTACAGGCTTTGAATCTTAAAGCCTCAGCACTTGGCAAAATAACCGTCGAGTCACTGCTATTGATCAACAACATCATTAAAGCCACTGCAAATATTTTACAGTCGTCTTGTGCTAAGGGACACTAAAAATTGAACCTATTCGGATTAGGGTTGCTTCATTACCCCACCCTTCCAACTCTCCTTCATCTTTCATGTAGTTTTGTCTTCCTCTCCATCTTCCTCCCTCCTCTTCTCACTCCGTCATATATTTTTTTCCCCTTTTGTAACCACTGCTTGTGTGTCAAAGCCTGGTCCGGAAGGCGAAAATGGTTGAAATGCTCTCATTAAAGTGGTGTTCAGAGATCCAGACACTCAGCTTGAGGCACAGTCCACTAGAATTCACGTCACTTAACCTTGTCCGGTTCACCACAGAAGAATTTAAATATTCATCATACCCTTTAAAAATCTTTCCTGTTGCTTCAGGGGGTACATTTTTCATATGTGCAAAACCTCTTTTGGTATTAAAAAACTAGCATCCTGTCAGGATTTGCTAAGTAATAGTAGTGGAAAGGTATCATCGGAAAGGTACAGACACAGACAATGATTCTCTTTTAGACTGTAAATTTTAGAAGCGACAAGTCATGCAATGTAAAAGGGTTGTAGTGGGCAATTTACTGCAAATTGTACCATTACTTACTGCCAAAAAGAAAGCACTTTATGGAGGTGCTGCAGAGAAAATAATGTGTGGTAGAGGTGAAAGGATGTTTCCTTCTTCTCATGTTAGTTACAGAGGTCTGAGTGAATCACATGTGAAAGCAACATAAGTCACAAGTCTTTACCTTTTAGTCTCATGCAAGTCCAAAGTTTTTTGTGGTAGAAAGCAAAGTTGGGTCCTTGCTAAAAGCCAAGTAAGACACATACATGACAAATGAGTTAAATAAGCCTCCCAAATGAACAATAATGGAGTGGAGTCTGAAACTGAACATATAGAGCTGTAGTTCTAAACCAAAAGGAAAAGGGAAAAAGTGGATTCAGATGTATCTATAATTTGTTATCCAGCTCACGGTGGCTGGTAACTTACATTAAACTTCTCTTTCAAGTCTTCTCTCTATATTCTTTTTTTCCAGGAGTGATTCAGATCGTGTTTGTTTCATGTGGACCCTCCAGTAAGCTCTTTGGTACTTTGAGTTTTTCCTCTATTAATCACACCTCAGGTCAAATAAAAGCTTTGGCATTTACCTTGTCAGGCTTTTATTGACCAGTCTATATGAAAGTCTCAGACTCAGCCGGCCATTTGTTTCCTGACAGACGGCTTCACTGTAGCTGTGGTTAATATTTCCACTAACAAGCCAGGAAAATGACTTTAAACAAAGCTTGATGAGCTTTAGTGTGATACTAAGTCAGTAGCCCAGTTGTATTGGGTACTGTAGCTCCACCCCTTTTGTCCAAATATGATCACTTTCTGCTCCAATAAGCCAACATGACGACGGTCAAGTCACAACCTAAAGCAGTTTGGAAACTAATGGATGTTCCTGTTTCTTCATCCAAACTAATATTAAATCAAAGCTAAAAATAACTAAATAGTAGGCATTTAACTATAGCTTTTAACTTTTTTTTACACCAGCATTGACTTAAAGGGGTCATGTCTTGGTAAACCCATTTTTATTAGTCTTTGGTACATTTATTTGTGTATTTGGGGACCCTAATAGTTCATAAAGTTTGAATGTGAACCCTCCAGTTGCTGCAAAGCTATCTATATATTCATTCAAGCAAAAGTCAAGTGGATTTCTACAACCTGTTTCAATTCCTTCTTCATTTGGTACATTTTATTACTAGTCACCTGGAAGGGGGTGGGGTCATGTACATTTAAAGGGCCAGCACTCAAAATGACCTTTCTGGTGTCATTACTCAGAAATAGGGTTGAAGATGGGCCTGTAGAGATTAATTAATTAGGAATTCAGACCCAAGCATAGCATTCACAGTTTATGTAGACCACAGGGAAATGTTTTAAAAAGTATAATTCCATTAAAAAAAAAAAAAAAAAAAAAAGCAAAATATCACTCCTTTAAGGGCTTAATATTTTACTTCTGTTTCCATTATTTTATGCAGTACTGTACTATTACACCACCACATCTCAGGGGAAGGGAAATTTTGTACTTTTTACTGCACCACATTTGTTTGACAGTTTTAAATGCAGTCCAGTGAAAGCCTTGTATTTCCAGATGTGTTCCTGTTAATGTTTGTTATAAACTGAATTCATGAAAAGGTGACTTTTAAGAGGTACGTGGTTTGCATAAGTCAGCATTCTAAGTCGTCATCACATTGCGTTAAAAATCAACCACTCGTGTTTCAGTAATTCAACATGGTGCTTGAATAAGCTGAGTCTGGTGAACTTTAAATCTAAGTCACGTTGAGTCTTTCATCACTGCTAAATAATTAAGTCTTAAGTCTAAACATTAATCTGACTTCTATTAATGTTCTCAAAGTGTCAGAGGAAGGAAGGGTTATCACAACATGTAGATAGTAATCAATATCTATTCGTCAAAGATCAAATCAAAGCAAAAATTTCCAGCCACAAATCCTATGCTCTAAAACTTTTTTTTTTTTTTTTTATGTTCTTCAGTTTTAGTCTCTGGATCTTGTTGCTTCACATACTGTACCTTATTTTGGAGTACACATTTTCACTAACACAATACTTTCCCAGGTCTTGAGGTCACTAATGGGAAGAGCATAGAGGCAGATAACCTTCCCAGAAGAACGGGAGTCTCTCCGAAAAGTCAAGCAGGGGCTTTAATAAACTCTTTGTTTCACTGAAGTGTCAGAAGACTTAATGCCATCCTTCATATCGGCAGAAACCTACTTGAAAAACATGAAATCTGCAGTCTGACTTTAAAGAGCCACATTGTTTTTCACCTTTCATGACAATGGACAGCGCAAGATGTTTGTCTGAATTCAGCTGTGCTTCTACTCACCTTTCCTCCTGCTATATTTACTTCATCCACTGTGGTGGCCTAGGTGTCCTTTTGCTGGATATTGCAATTCCGAAGTGTTTTACTGAAATTGTTACAGTTCACCACAGAAAATTTCTACTTCATCCTCCTCCTCTCTGCTTTTGTTGTTGCTGTCAAGCAGTAGTTGGTGGGTGCGGTTTTATAATATTTCACAAACAGTTCTCTGTGAGAAAAACCTACACTTTTTGTTTGTGACAAGTTGTACAATTGTTAAAATGCCCACACCTTCATCAGCTTAGGTGTCATTGTTAGCTGCTTTTGGTTGATTGCATCAGTGGTTATGAAAATGAATGAAAATGTTGCATCTGTAGACTCCTGCTTATGATTGCAGTTGTCATTTAACATTACTTAGAAGTCAAACTTTAACTTCAGTCTCCTATCCAAAGCACTTCAGTGCCTTTTCCTGGATGCAGTCACCATGGAAACACCGTCACAAGGTTGGCTTTGTGGCTAAGCAATCACTCATGTATGTTGTAAAATAAATAAATAAATAAATAATACATACACATAAATAAACATACAGACATGTTCTCAGTGCCTGGCTCAGACTGTAGTCCTCCCGACCCCCATCTTTGCTTTGTCTCATTCACACACACATTAATACGCACACACATATACACTGCATACTACACACAAAACCTCTGATCTTCTAGCATTTCCCCCTTCAGCACAAAGCATGGTGAAAGCTTTTTTTGTATACCGCTCAAACCATTACTGATGTGTTTGCCTAAGGTTAACAGTTTGCAGAAATTGCAGTCTGTTTTGTTTTGTGTCTTTGCCTCTTTGTATACTGATATTTGTGTGTTTTAAGCCAGTCTGTTTGTCAGACACGGTCTGGCTACCAGAACGATAAAAACTAGACTGTGTGTTTATGTCAGGGTTTAGGTCTAAGCCAAAGTCCTCTAAAACTATCCCACTGCCCTGTCTTGCTCCCTCCATCCGTCTCATCACTTCTTCACCCTTCTAACTCTTTCCCTAACGCATAAACAGAAAAATTGACTCACAGACATGCTTTCTCCAGTGTCTCACCTCTGTGAAGTGGAGGCTTAGTGGGTCTGACAGGTGGAATCATTTATTTACTGAGGGCATACTGAGCAACACGGCCTTTGCCCAGACCTCATGCTGGCTGGAGATAGCAGCTTCACCCCGAGGGCCCCAGTGCAGCTCTGGGCAGCCAGACCACGGGTTATCACGCTATCCACACACATCAGAGCGGCTAAAGTGCCTGCTGTGATTTTTGCAGGATAGTGAAGTTTGAGTGTGTGTTGAGGAAGAAAAGTGTGTCTGCAAAGCTCCATTAATATTTATCTGCCTCCCTTGACATCCACTGGTCAGTAGAAATTTTGCTATCATGGAGATCAGAAAGTTATCCCCAAATATATTAGGGCAGCACTCGGTGCAACTGGAAATAGCTGAAAGTGTGCTAACACTTCTTCAAATATTTTACACGTAATTTAAAGTGATATGAAACACTAAAACATGCTTTTTGAGCGATGAATCAGGAATTGTAAAAAAAAAAAAAATGTCATTGGTGATAAGACAAATAAAGATCTGTATTTTTAGAATAGAATAGAATAGGATAGAATAGAATAGGATAGCCTTTATTGTCATTGTGTGTACAATAAAAATATCTTATCATTCCAACCTGAGCCTTCAGTCTAGTAGTCTAGCTGATCACAGAGTCTGCAAAACAACAGTCAAAACTGGAACTGTTATATTGAGTTTGTTTGGGGAAAAAAACATATTTGTACATCTTTTACCATTGCTTCCATCAGCTAGTCTGGATCTGAATTAACATGTTAAAATGCCAAAGTCACACAGTAATGCAAGCAGATCTGCTCTTACTGTCAGGTTGGTTGAAAGAGTACTTCAGGGCTTCAGTTTCCCGTGGGAAAGGATTCAGTGACATTTTAAGTTGTAAAAATATTCAAAATATAACATACGCTGCATACAACCGAGCTACTGAATATTTTATTGGGCCTTTTCTGGGTGGTAAAGCAGAACAAAAATGTGAACCAACCGCCTCATATGGTTCTATGTAGGTATTTTGTAGTTTCCGTCCTGATGTCCTGAACTACTCCTGTCTCCTCAGCCCCTACTCCTACTCCTTCTGCCTGACTTTATAACACTTTTCAGAGTTCTGCAGTGGGAGAAGTTACACTCAGAATGTGGGTGGAGTTAGCTATGATACCATGGGTGTGCATGAGTTTTGTGTTTTCAACATTTTATGTGATCATTACTGTCACAATTGATGCAACCGAGCAGCCAGCTGGCACATCTGGCAGCATTCATTGTCTCATATCACCTCCACCTGCTGCTAATGATGTTTTGACAGTTAACAACAAACATCTCTTTGTTTTGTTTTAGCGGGATCTGGTGCTAAATAAAATTAGGGGGTGGGAGGGGATGGGGACAGAAGAATATCAACACAGCAGAAGCCGGTTGTTCATTCATCTTCAGAACCAAACTCTTTGTTTGATGACATGTCATAAGCACCTATGGCTTTATTGATTTTTATTGTGACAAAACACCTGACACTGAATGTTTTAGTTTAATGCTTATGTAATTTGCCGTGTCAGTAAAGCTGCAGAAAAGATAAGGTTAGGGGCTTTATTCTAACTTTTTTTCGTTCATTCATTCATTTTCTGAACCCGCTTTATCCTCACTAGGGTCACGGGGGTCGCTTGGAGCCTATCCCAGCTACATAGGGGCGAAGGCGGGGTACACCCTGGACAAGTCGCCAGTTCATCGCAGGGCTGAACATATAGAGACAAACAATCACTCTCACATTCACACCTATGGACAATTTAGATTAACCAATTAACCTATTAGTGCATGTCTTTGGATGGTGGGAGGAAGCCGGAGTACCCGGAGAGAACCCACGCAGACACGGGGAGAACATGCAAACTCCACACAGAAAGGTCCCACCCCCCGTCGACTAACTAACTTTTTTTGTCATCAGTTATTTATGCCTGCAATCTCTGCACAGCTTGAAATGTGTGTGTGTGTGATTATTTGTTAGACAGCGTTATGGTGATAAAAAAAATAAAGGTTTTTATCATCACGGCAAAAACGGCTGGAAAATAGCATAGAATCTGCTACTGGTTAACATATAATCTTTATGTTCTGTAATTTAATGACTATTTCATACTCACCCAGCTGTCTGACAACAGAGGCAGAAATCTACATAAATGAGAACAGCCTTTAAAGTGATTTTAGCTGTGTTAAAACTGGGCTATAAAAGGCCAATAATGTAACGTGATTTTTCAGTTCCCATAAAAGTCACTGTACCTCTGGCCAAAAATAAACAAAAACTGCCCACAACACAAAAAAGTTTCTGACACATCACCAATGAAAGTAGGTTTGTAAAATCTGGAATCAATTAATCAGAGCTCAACCTTAGGTCACCTCCTCAACAAAAGTCTAAGGACTTACTGAAGAGCAAGGATCTCAGCTACAAAATGAAGCCAAAGCGAAGGAATCTTAAAGTTGTAATACCACTGACAGTCACTTTTTTTGTCATCAGTTATTTATGCCTGCAATATCTGCACAGCTTGAAATGTGTGTGTGATTATTTGTTAGAGAGCGTTATGGTGATAAGAAAAAAAAAAAAAAAAAAAAAAAATTCCAGTTTGTCTCCAAATACAGATTCACTTTGAACTAAAATACTAAGTCGGTACTTTTTCCAGGATTCTCCAGGCTTGACATGTAATTAAACATATTCTGTCCCGACAACCAGCTCAACTGTAGCTGAGGGTTGTAAGTTATGTTAACACTGTCGATGACTTTGTTACGCAGTGTTTGATGACGATTTTTTCACTAAGTCAGCAAGTTAGTGCTTAGCTTTAAGTCACCTCTGACCCCTCAGGCCTCTAGTTCTGCCCTTTTAGTCCAAATATGCTCACTTCTGTTTCCACAAAGACAACATTATGATGGTTGAATCGTAAAGTACTGCCTTCAGGTCAGAAATCAATGGCTCAATGTCATGGTTCCTCCATCCGCTAATTATATACAGTTTATGAGACAAAACAAAGAAGAATCTGCACAATGGAATATTTATATTTCTGAAATTGAGTTTCGGGAATATAATAGTTTTACCCTGAATGCCGCCACCACTGGATCCACCACCATCGTGTAAAGACAATAACTAGGACAGATTTGGTCGGATTTCTTATCTCTGGATATCCAACATAGGGGACCCCTAGTGGAAAAACCATATCATTTCCAGCTTCTCTGTGAGTATTATAAGTCATCCAAATGGGGGCGCTTTAGTTGAAAATCAGTTTTTTTGACATAAATCAAGCAATAATAGACTTATTGAGATAAAATTTGGTTCATATGGATCGTCTTACAAATGTCTATTTTCTCGCTTACCATCCAGAGTTCATATGGCGTCAATTTCATTCACTAGGTGGAGTCTTGTGGGAAAAAAATTGGTTCTCTGACCGTAATTATGCCACTGTCATGTTGATGTAGCTCTAATTGAGTACATATCAATTGTCTAACAATTATTGTAGATAGATTTATATATAGCAGAGGATTGGGGGGATTTCGGGGATATACCCTTGCTGTTGGCCCCAGACAGTGCAAGCCTTGTTTAGTGTGTGTTGTCCAGCATCAGGCCTTATTATGGCTATATGTGTGTACAACTACACTGCTTAACCTACATACACACAGAAGTGAAGGAAATACACAAAATGTAAATGCTGATATTACTATAGGGCATTGAATGGATAATCTGTATTTCTTTATTCATTTTCCTCCTCCATCTCTTGGTGTCTCAGTTGATCTTAATACTTTAGTATATTTAGTAAATCGTCTTTTGATCATTGAGTTGTCCTCACTGAGGAAGCCGTTGGACTGTCTGTGCCAACTAGTGTTCCACATGGCCTGTTTTTATGTGTACTGTCATACAGTGTTGTATAAATATGCAGGTGATCATAATTTATAACTTCTATTTGTACTTATACCTGTACAGCGCATCAGACCTCGGCTTTAGAGGTACCGCACTCTAGTATTTTGTGTGTGTGTCTGTTTATGTGTGGTGGTTCCCAGTGCCCCTTAGTAGCAGGAGTGTTATTTACCGGAAGGAGTGCTGAAGCTGCATGTCCTCAACCACTGCTGCCATCAGCAGTGGTGAGTGTGTGTGTGTGTGTGCATGTGTGTGTGTGTTTGAAAAGTGTCTGTACGTGTTTGTAAAAGTGTCCATGTATTTGTGGTGGACAGAATCAAAGACAAGGTAATTACCACTGGACCCTTCATCTGGCGTTGTCTCAGCTCTCAGGTTCAACAGAGCAACTAACAGGAGATCTGTCAGCTCACAGCCTAGACACAAAGCAGATGAGTGTGTTTTTGTGCATGGCTTAAAATTAAGACCAGGACTGGGTATTTTACTCACAAAGACAGACAGTAGAGGACATTTGTACATGAGCCATCACTGGATTAAAAACCTGTGCGCGCGGTGGCCTGCATCATCTCTGCGCCGTGTGCGTTCTCCCTCGGCATCGCTGTTGCCTGCAGTTGTGTGTGTTATCTAGACAGGTGCAGTTGTCTGTGCCCTGCAATATAATAGGATGTGTTCAGCCTGTTCCAAGCTGTACCCATCTGCCAGCGCTGAGATGGTGTTCTTGATAACTCCTTGCCCCCTGATAGAGTTCTACCGCAGAGTGCAGGAATACAGCCATTGGGTTGAAGCAGCACACATGTGTTTGGATTACTCCTAATCCTCCATCTTCATCATCTTCTTCCAGATGTTTTCCTAGGTAAATGACATAATGTGACTGATGTGAGCATGTTTGTATTAATGAGCTGCCTTATATTTGAGCTTGACTTGGGAGGTTCTGTTAAATTGTATTTAGGAGTTTTTGCGAGTGCACATGTGTTGGTTCTAATTGATGTCCATAATATAACAGTCCCTCTGGTGAGCATATGGCCTTTTAATATTGCAGGGCTGCACTGCTATCCATCATCTGATGAGAACAGGATGCTACAGCATCAGGAGGCAGCACACGGGTCAACAAAGATTTGTGGTTCATGTTGTATGCATGTGTACAATTATTTGTTGTACATATCGGACTGCAGGTTTCTGTCAGATATGCTCAAGTAGGAGGCTCATCCCAGGTTTCCAAGGTCATGTTCTGGATAAACCGTTTATATGGAACACAGAAAGGTCTGATTATGTGTATTCCGGTTACTGTTTGGTGCTTGTGATGTGAATACCAGTTATTTAAAAAGAAAGTCCTGTAAGATAAGATAAGATAAGATAAATCTTTATCGTCATTACACCAACATACTACGTACATAGTACAGTGAAATTGGAGCACTGCCCAACACTGTGTAAAAGAGAAAGCACGCAACAATAAAAACACATACAGTAATAAAAATAGAACCAAATATACACAGGATAAAATCTACAATAGGTGCAAAAATATGCATATGTGCAAAATAAGTAAATACAATGTGTAAGAGTAAACACTGTCTTTAAATTAATTTGACTGTGGCTACTAAAAATGAGGCCACTTTAGCCTATAGCAGGCTTATCTCTGTTAAATGCCAAAAACGGATTTGGCTTATCCACGAGAACCACAGGAAATATTACATATCCTCCACTTCACCAGTCAGACTGTCACTGCATATGACAAGGAAGCAGGGGATGAAGACACTTAGCCATGGTCTGAGTATTTCAGTGCATTTTTCCATCGAAACTACAAACTATGATTTAGATTTAGGGAAAATGAGGTTTAATATCCATATTTATGAAGTGTATGAACATGTTGAAATGAGAATTGTTCTCTTTTCACTACCTTAGAATGAGGCATTTATATGTACAGTTGAAGCTGTTTCTTGAATTTCCCCCCGGGGATCAATAAAGTATCTATCTATCTATCTATCTATCTATCTATCTATCTATCTATCTATCTATCTATCTATCTATCTATCTATCTATCTATCTATCTATCTATCTATCTATCTATCTAGTAGCTTGCAGTGGATGACTTCTTATTTTTCATATTTTTTGAAATTTTACATCCAGCATTAAAGGGGTGATCTGTTGTATGGATATTCCAAACTGTCAATAGCAGGAGAGGCTAGAATGTTCTCACAGGTACAAAAACAACAAACAATAACGTCTGATACTCATGATTAAGTTTTCTCATGCAAACAGAAGCTCAATTGGTCATAAGAACACTGTCTTATTTTCACGTGCTGCATCAGCTGATAGTTTACATTATAGCTCTGTTAGCTTAGCTCTGTTTTTAGACAGAAAACAGCCACAGTAAAACCACAAATCTCGTTTTCTGTTAGGTTTGTGCTGTCAATAGTTGCACTGAAGATCTGTTTGGAATCATCCACAGAAGGTCAGAACTGTTACAGTTCAGTCTGAGCTGTGGATCAACAAATGGTAATAAGCAAACTCACCTGTGTATAAGTTATGTGGTGACAACAATAGTTATATTTTTGTACTTTTTCTCACTTTGCCACTTTCTTAAATTTTGAGGGGTGTTCTGTGCTAACCATCCCCACACTGAACCTTTAATTATTTAATTCTCATAAGCACAAATTTGCCATTACTGCAGAAGTGTAATGCTTTCATTTCTTCCACTGTTTTCAATTCTGTTTTCACACTTACGCTGCACCTGCACAGGTAGTCAGCACCCAGGTAGGTCAGAAAGATGTATTCATGCAACAATATTCTGCTTTATTTTTGGAGATATCACTATAAACCCACCGCTTGCCTTAACTGTGCATGACTTTCTCCTTTATGTAACTGCTAAAGTGGTGAAGAACAATTTATATTTTCCATGACAGTGACATATTCAGATGCAGTCTAGACACTGAAACAATAGTGAAAAATGTTTGTGTAATGCATGTATCGGTTGATCTTTTGTCTGTTTTGCTTTCCGTCTGCTTGACACCAAATCTTTAGATGATGCACTAAAGCGAGACTCTAAGGCAGACTGTGTGGCTGCTCTAATCTGTTAACATGGACAGCAAATACAACCAAGAGGCTCCGCAACTGTCAAACATGTAGAGAGGAAGCAGTGTATCCCAGATGGAAGGACTTTTTGGGGTTTACATGTACACAAAACACAAATTCAATCAAAATCAGTATACTAATGTCTGTGGAAGCACATTATTAAATAAAGGCCCATTTATTGTGATGGATGTGAATATCTGTTTCACACTGAGGCATTCTCATAGTTGCCAAGATGCTCTTAAACACACTCTTTATTTATTCACTGACTTAAAAAGACTTTGTGTGTATAGGTTCACAGCAGCACAAAACTTACAAAGAGATAGGTGGTTTTGGGGAGAAAAAATCGATGTTTACACAGACGTTATTGTCAATATTTTTGGATTGCCTGTTTCCTTTGGTGAAAGCCTGTTTTAGGAAACAGTCCAGAGTAAAAAAAAAAAAAAAAAAAAAAAAAAAAAAAAAAAAAGCTGAATGGTCTTGTAGCACTAAGTCACATTTTTTTTTCAACCTCTAATAGCAAAACACTACAATTCCATGCCTTTTTTTAAAGGGAAATAATGTTTACCTCTCTTCTGTCATTCATTATCCTCAAACTAGAGAGTGTGATGTCCTAAAAAGTGGTGTAATTTTCAAAGTAAGTGCTGAAATTACCCAATTTTGCTGAGAATGTAGCATCACTTATTTCAGTTTTTGTCCTATCCATCATCATAACCTGAAGTGCCATTTTTTCCCAATTGATAGTTGCTTCATTTTTGAGTAAAACACTTCATATGAATAACGTAATTCACATGCTATTCATATCACTAAGAGCCTGATAGATTGGACATTTCCACAACCATCAAAGCCCCCCCCCCCCCGCCCCAACCTCCTCTCTGAAATTGCTGCCATATGGACAGAGAGCATGATGGGAGAAAGGTGATAACTCAGAATGGTAATGTTAGCTGTGATTTAAATTTCCACCTCTCCAGAGGATCATTTGGAGCAACCGATCTGTCTCCTATCATTCTCTGCCACTTTCGCACAACGTCAATCATATTCATTATTACCTCCGCCGTGTATATATACGTATGTGCATATTGGGGTTAGATATGGTTATTCTGATCGAAGTCTCCAGGTTATACAAAATTATGGAAGCCTGCTCATGGCTCCACTGACAGACATAACAAAAGAAAATAAAATTACATATAAACACCCTGAGAGAGCCTCCAGAATCGGATCAATAGCAGTGAATTTACAACACAGGCTTATGGCTCCCATTGGGTCTTGGAGAGCTGGAGATACTTGTCGACACTTTTAAGGTCCACATTCAAGCGAAAGGCAGTGACAGTGAAGGAAGGTGAAAGGAGGGCTGGAAATGTTGAAATGAGAGCAGAACGTTGAAGAGTCGAAGAGGTTGGTGTACTTCAGCTGCAGGGTGTAGCCGTATTGATTGTCTTCTTGGTTTGTTTTTCAGCTTTAATGCAAAGCTTCCTCTGTTTCCGTTGAAACCCCAAAACAGACACAAGATTTCCCAGTTATCTGATACGATGGAATATAAAATGTTTACGAGGCAATGCTGTAAGATTTATTACCCAAAATCACACAAGTGGATGCACACTCTAAAAAATGATTCATGGGGTTAGTAAGTTAAGCTTAAAATCAAGAGCTTTCTCTGCTTAAAAAAATTAAGTTTGTTACATGTACACATTTAAATCAGATGATGAGTTATTTTATTAAGTTGGTCTAAATGAAAAATAAGGAAAACACTCTTAACTTAATAACATATTGATTTTGAACAGACATTTCTGCCTTTAACTAAACAAAGAAATATATTAAGTTAGTACAGCTTAAAAATCTTGTAAGCTTCCTCTAAAAGCTGAGTACAAAGCTGACGAGCCTGGACATGTTTTGCTGACAGACCACGCCTACCGCAAGAAAAGGAGGGAAGCACAGGAAAAAAAAAGGAGAAACATGATTTTGCACAGAACTTTACCAAACTTTAAGGCTTGATAGAATTTAGCTTTGTTTCTGCAACAGTAGTTTTAATTATTCAAGGACTGAATAATACACATTTTGCTCCTTTCTAATTTAAAATTGTAGTATATATTGTCGCGTATTTGCTGCATTGCATTGTGGGTATTGGGTATATTGTTGAAAACGTGTTCTTTTATGTGCAGGGGTTCAGCAGGGTTGTGATGTTGGTGTTAATTTTGAGTTAATGTGTGCATTCTAATGTTTATTGGCCTTTTTGTGTTTATTTATTTATTTATTTTTTTTATAGAACTGCACCATGAGTCAGAGCCATAGGCCAAACAGTGCCTTTCCTGTTTATTGTTAGTTGCAGTGATATTGCTTAATGTAACTCCTCACTGCTTAACAAATGTAAACTAGAAGCATATGGAGAGTGCAGACCTCCGCCAAGGCTGATCAGTGGCCCCCCCACCCCCGATCACCACCAAAATTTAATCATTTCTTCCTTATCCCATTTCCAACAAACCCTGAAAATTTCATCCAAATCTGTCCTTAACTTTTTGAGTTATGTTGCACACTAACGGACAGACAAACAAACAGACAGACAAACAAACAAACAAACAAACAAACAAACCCTGGCAAAAACATAACCTCCTTGGCGGAGGTAATTAATATCTGCAAGAAAATGAGAACAATAATACTGTGTACATTTGAGATATTAACATGCAGACACATTTAGTAAGTTAGTTGCGCAGAGAATGAAACGGGTCAGTCATGTAACTGGAATTTCCATGTGGAATTTCTTCTGATGTACAGAAATAAGTTAGACCAACTCAAAAAATTAAAGAAACTACTTGTATGAACACTTTTGAGTAGAATAAAAGTAAAACAATAAGTCAATATAACTAAATGGAGTAGTTTCTACACAATTAAAATTGAGTTGGTTCGACTTAATTAAGCTCCTAGAGTAAAAAGCAAATCATGTTGTTTGTACTAAAGTAATAGAGCTTACTTAACTAGAGAAGTCTTGTGGCATTTAAGCAATTTGCCAAGTTGAAATAACTTAAAAAGATTAATGGAAATTGTTACCTCAATTTTTTTACGTTGAGCCTATTAATCATTTTTTAGAGTGCAGATACAGAAAATGGTGCACCTTTAGACCCTTTTATTTTTTTTTTCTGATCATATATGTTGTAGTGGTTCCTTTTCCAAACTTTAGGTTATTTTTATTGGGTTGCCAAGAAGCAGAAAAAGTTTTTTAACAATGCTATAATATGTGAATAAATTTCCATCATTTAAATAGGAGATATAAACCAGGGCTATTCAACAGGTGGTCCACAACAGATTAACAGTGAAATAAAAACGTTGAAAATGTGATGGTGATATGTGTCAATTGTGCATTCAATATTAGAGTAATACTACAGGGGTCCAGCCCACAGTCCATAGCATTTTGACAATTTGGCCCATGGGAAACTGTAGACAGTTGAAAAGCCCTGATACCAGTGTTTTTATGGACCCCAACCTGATACAGTGTGCACATACACTATATTGTCAGAAGTATTTGCTCACCTGTGCGCATATGAACTTAACCCATAAAGACCCAAACCTCCACCGGTGACCAAAACCATGTACTGAACTAAAATGTTTAATAACTTCTAATCCACTAATCTTAAAAAAAAACATGTAAATATTTGGTGTAAAATGCAGTTTGTCATCTTTTCATGGTCATATGATATGACCTATTTGGACTTTCAGAGGCTCCGTAGTTACCGTAGAAACACCGTCACCTTCTACAACATTGATTCACCACTAAAACCCACAGAGTTGGATCAACAACAGTGGATGGAGACACTTATTTTTATGTCCAGTTATTGATATCTTTGCTGAAAAAGTCACTTTTTCTTGAGTTTTCTCTGATTTTGAACCCTTACCTTTACTCTGAGCTTGAATGAACATCTCCATGATCAGTAAATTAATCATTAAGAAAGGGTAAATATAGAGAAAAAAATATTTGGGAACTGCCACAAAAATAGCACTGGGTCTTTATGGGTTAAGTGACATCCCATTCTTAATCCATAGGGTTTAATATGACATTGGTCCACCCTTTTCAGCTATAACAGCTTCAACTCTTCTGGGAAAGTTTTCCACAAGGTTTAGGAGTGTGTTTATGGGAATTGTTGACCATTTGTCCAAAATCTTTTGGTATGCTAAAGCAAGAGATTTTGGACAATTCCATGCTCCACGACTTTGTTGGAACAGCTTGGGGATGACCCCTTCCTGTTCCAACATGACTGTACACCAGTGTTCAAAACATGGATGAGAGAGTTTAGTGTGGATGAACTTGAGTCTTGACCTCAACTCCATAGAACCTTTGGGATGAATTAGAACAGACACTGAGAACCAGGCCTTCTCGTCCAACATTAGTGTGTTATCTCACAAATATGCTTCTGGAGGAATGGTAAGAAATTCCCATGAGCACACTCCTAAACCTTGTTGAAAGCTTTCCCAGAGGAGTTGAAGCTGTTATAGCTGCAAAGGGTGGACCGACGTCATATTAAACCCCATGGATTAAGAATGGGATGTCACTTAAATTCATATGCTAGTCAAGGCAGGTGAGCGAATACTTTTGGCAATATAATATATTTGAATGCAATTATTTTATGTCATGTGCCAAGTAATGTTGTCAGTTCTGCCATAAATGCAACAGAAGAAGAAGGATGGACACAGACTATTGTTTTGTTTCTTTATTATAAGCCTTTTGCCAACAAGACATTCAACTAGGACTGAGTGATCTGGCCGACGATTGTTTCAGTTGGAATTCATGATCTGAATCACAATTTACTCACCCCTTATGAAATGTAGGCGAGTTAGAACCAAAGTGTAAGTTTTCCTCTAGTTTTTCTCTGGTTTCTGGTGGCTAAGACTGTATGTTATGACTTTCTGTTGTTATTTGACTAAAACTTATATTTTGATCCCACGTTATTACAAAATTGACAATACTGAGATGAAGAAAACTCTGGGTTGACATTTCTTGTGCAAACAACTGCAGAAAATAGCAACTCTTGTAAAAAAAAAAAAAAAAAAAAAAAAAAAGAAAAAGAAAAAAAAACGATGCATGGTAACTCTTGTAAAGTACACAAAGTCGCAAAGTTTTAAAATTTTTCCTGCTGCAAGTTAGTTATCTCCAAATAGAATTGAATTGAAATGTTATTGTCATTGTACGGTAAAAAGCAGTGAGATGTGATTTAGCAGTTATAAAAAACAAATGCAGCACACACAGATTTTACTTCAATAAAAAGCACACATAGCATGCAAAGTAAATTGTGATAAGAGTGATATAACACAGCATTTAATCATTTGTTCCTAAAAGTCAGATGTTAATCATTTAGAAAAACATGCCAAAAGCGCCAGTTTTTGCCCAGATCTGTTGAAGAAATCAATTCTATGTTTTTTCTATAAATATTTAGCAATTTGCTTTAGAATAAAAATAGAGAGTAAAATACAAGGCATGAAAGGAAATACAAAAAGCAACTTTATTTACATTCAAACTGATTTAAAAAAAAAAAAAAAATCATTAAAAAGTCAGCATATTAAAACCCCAAACAGTCGTCATCAGGGCTACAAACACAACACAAACAGCATCAACTGTACAATGACAACAGCCAATGGGAGCCAATCATGTGACCACAAAAGTTACGCACATACATGGGAACAACAAAAACAGTAGCAAACATCAACAGTTGTCAAAATCATTTATGCATCCTCATCACAGGCACTGTTTTATCGACAAAAATATTTACATGGCTACAAAAACATGAGAAATCTATATCCAGAAATCCAAAAAACATCATGATTGTGTGACATTTTGATTGACACAACTGTTCAATAGGCAGCAAAATCCATTTATTCAACATAGTTTTAACCGTGGACGTTAAAAATGTACATTCATAGCAACTGAATATGTAATATTGCATGTTTGGGTCCAGAGGAAACAAAAAATCTCTGTTTTGAGACTAAAGCTGAAGACATTTGAGAACCCCTGCTCTAGGTAAAACTAATTTGCAAACTCCTTTGAACAGTGAGATTTTATTGTGTGTTATGCTCGGAGGATTTATGGGACTTTATATACCTGAAGACAGATAGTTCATCTGAGTGTGTAACTTGTGAAAGCTCCAGGGGCTGTTGTCTTTCATTGGATGTGTAAATTCTGTAAACACTTTTTTATACATAGATGTAATTGTGTTGACTTGTTTTGTCTTTTTCTTTTCTCTTTTTCCCTTCATATCTTAAATTATTTCATAATTTCAATGAAACATGAGTGTGTGTTTTTCTTCAGTGGTTTTGTTTTACTGTGTGTTTTAGGGTCAAAATAGAGTGGAATAACAGAAAAACACAGAGAGGAATTGAAGTTTTACAGGTTTTTACTAAATAAGGCACTCAGAATGTACATCAATAAGAGATTTAGATTGAGACTGTGAACTAAAACACAGTGAACAAAAACAAGTATTTGAATTTTGGCCCAATAGTTTTTGTTTTGGGACTCTTTTTTTTCTAAATCAGTCCAGTTGCTTTTTGGCACCTGGTTCAACTCCAAAAAGCAGTTTCATGGCAAAGCTCAAAAATGTTACAAAATGTAGTAAAAAAAAAAAAAAAAAAAAAAAAAATGAAAAGAAAGGAAAGGAAAGGAAAATCACCACAACAGTGCAAACAACAGTAAAAACAAAAAAATAAGACAAAGAAAAGCTCAAACCATCTTTTTTTTTTTTTTTTTTTTTTTTATTATTTCAAATTATACATTTACACAAACATGTACCCATACACAGGAAACTACACAGACACAACATATACAAACATATACAAACAAATCATACAACAAACGTACCAACCCGCCCACCCACCCCCCCCCAAAAAAAAAAAAAAAAAAAAAAAGACAAGATAAATAACTTTATCAACTCCTCTTTACAATTCTCAGGGCTGAGTCAATACAGTGCAAACCAACAACACATTTCTCCATCAAAAGGACATAGGTGACAGCAGGACACTCTTGTTGACAGTAGAGAAAAAGGGATTCCATTGTTGATAAAACAAATTAATTTGTCCACGAACAGAAAACTTAATCTTTTCCAACTTTAAAAAGAAAAGTAAATCATGCACCCATTGCACAAAAGTGGGTGGCAGAGGTTCCTTCCACTTAAACAGAATCATACGACGAGCCAATAGTGTACAAAAAGCTATCGAGTCACTTTGGGCTTTGGATAATCCCAGTGCAGGAGAGGAAACTCCAAAAATTGCCAGTAGGGGGCATGGTTGTACTGATTTACCCAAAGCAGAGCAAAAATATTATTCCAAAAAGTATTAAGTTTTGAGCAAGACCAAAACATATGAACATGATTAGCAGGAGCAGCACCACACCGGTTACAGTTTGGATTTACATCGGAGAAAATCTTTGCCATCTTTTGATTGGTCCAAAAACAGCGATGTAAGATTTTACACTGCATAAATGACTGTTTAGCGCAGATGGAAGATGTGTGAACCCTCTTTAAAATGCTAAACCATAGACTTTCACAAATTGTTAAATTAAGATCGGTTTCCCATTCTCCTTTTAAAACTGAGGAGAATGAATTCTGAATATTTAGAAATTTATTATATAGCATTGAAATGATTCCCTTCAGTGCTTGGGGACGTTCTAGAATTGAATCACATGGATTTATTTCTGGGGCATTAGGAAAGTGAGGTGTCATTTAGGACAAAAAGTCACGAATCTGTAAGTAGCGAAAAAAGTCTCAAACCATCTATTTTTATAGCGAGTTGGTCTCACTCACTGCTTTGTGTTTTGCCCTCCATTACACAGGCAGTGGGGGGGTGCACTGAGCATGCTCAGATGTCTATGGAAAGTGCGAGTTCTATTCTCTCAGTCCATTTTGAAATGTTTCCATTTGAGCAAACGGTTGAATTTTTACGAATATTTAAATTACGTCTCACATTCAGAACGCTCACCACAGATACGTCAGGGGTTAAAGGGTTATTGGCATAATAGTATCAATACAACAAAATCCTCCACCTACACACATCAAATCTGTTTAAGGTCATTGTTGTAAGAATTTGTCAATGACTTGTGAAGCTAGAGCCAAGGTTCTAATAGTTTTGGATTTTTCATTATAGTTCAGTTTTATTTAGTTTGGACTTTTTTTTCTCTAATTCAGTTAGTTTTAATTCGTTTTTAGAGCAGGTTTGATAGTTTTTATTGGTTTTCATTTTATTCTAAATGCTTAGTATTAGTTCAGTTTTAGTTTTGTCGTATCTTTTCGTTTCTTCTCCGTTGTATTCAAATAAATCCCAGACAGGACTCTGCTGCTTTCTCCCAACTTTAGTCTCCATGTAGAGTGGGGACCAGAAGACGACTGGAAACCACAAGTGACAGACCGTCAAGTGTCGTACGGTGCCAACAGATAAAATTATTAAAGGGAAATAAATCGATTTCGTATTAATCCGACACTGACAGAGACGAAAACTGAGGGAATTTTATCCATAATTTTTATTTGTTTTAGTTAGTTTTACAAGCACGCAATACAGTTTCAGTTAGTTATCGTTTTTTTCTTTTAATTATAGTTTTTATTTATTTCAGTTAACAAAAATGTTTTTACAATTCTAGTTTTCGTCATTTTGTTAGTTTTCGTTAGCGATTATAACCTTGGCTAGAGCAATCCTCTGTTTTTAAGGCTGAAAGATGAAATGCAATCCACGTCTCATACTTGATTGGGAGAAATGAGCGTGCTCCATGTTGTAGTATATTGTAGCAATAAAAATGAGGTTTGCAAGAGCATCCTGCTTACAAATCTGCTTATTCAGCTCTTAACTTAATATCGTTTTAAAGCTATTTTATGGTGGTTCTAGATGATTTGTGTTGATCAAGTCCTGTGGGGCAGATGGAAAAGCTTTATTGCATGTAGAAAATGACCAGCCATAAACACAAGCCCCAAGAGGAGGTGGCTGTAATGAACACTGCAAAACATTACGAGTGTTTTTCATGGTCTGCTATTTTCCTTTCAAAACCGCCGTGTGGCCCATTTTGTAATGAATAAAAAAGAGTCCTGATGTCTCTCGACGCTTCTGTCAGTTGTATTTCTGCTCAATTCCAATGATATACAAGAGGAGCTGAAGGTGGTAAAAGGTTAATATTAATTAGCCTACCTTAGTAAATGCAGTCATTTATCACAGGCGTTTAAAGCTGTGTAGCTCCACTGCAGATGCTTGTGTGGCCAAAAGTAGAAAACGACGCTTCGACTGAGCGACCAAGCAGCACTCAGGTGTGTGTTCATGAATGTGAGACAGGCCGCTGCTGAAGTGCTGAGTGTATGCTCAGCATCAGCAAAACTGTGCCCTGGATAATGTAAAAGTTTAAAAAAGCGAACACTGCATGGCCCCAGGCGCCTGGTGACTACAGCTGATACATTTCATCAATACTATAAAAGTCTGACTTCTGCAGCCAGATCTATGAAGGTTATTACGTCCTTTTTCTACCAAATCAATTCTAAAGCAGCTGTTTTACCTTCAGCACTAAAAATAATTTCTTGTTTCTGTGTTTTTTTTAGGCCTTTGTCCTGTGAGCAGCTGGTGTCACATAATGTTTAATTTTGGGTGCTAACTATGCGTCAGTGGCATTATCATAATTCCAGTGTCCTCTCAGTGCATCGTCCCCATTTACCCCAATGCAGCACGGAGCTTGAATATTGTATAACAGCAATGTCACCCGGTCGGACAGTGAAATGTATTACCTGCATGAATCATGCTGTCATTTCCAATTTATGAGGGAGCTTAGCATTCAGAGCACAGGTCTGGCCAGTGTGGGGAGTCTGCTGAAGCTGACGCAACATCCAGCGCTGTTTCTCTCTGAAGTCAGTGACACTACAATACACACTAGCTGCACATGTACTCACCAGTTAGTGAGTTTTCAGTGGATGTATGATAATAAAACACTCCTGTGTTTCTGCACACTCACCCACTGTTGCACAGGTGTCAAACATACAGACTGTGAGCCAAAGGGTCCAATCCTGCCTGTGGGATGAATTTGTGAAAAGCAGAAATTACACTGAACATATTAACAGTCATTTTAGTTCAGGTTCCACATTCAGACCAATATGACCTCAAATGGGTCAGACCAGTAAAATAATAACATAATGTACAGGGTGGGGAAGCAAAATTTACAATGAACATTTAGTTGTTTTTTCTCAGCAGGCACTACGTCAATTGTTTTGAAACCAAACATATATTGATGTCATAATCATACCTAACACTATTATCCATACCTTTTCAGAAACTTTTGCCCATATGAGTAATCAGGAAAGCAAACGTCAAAGAGTGTGTGATTTGCTGAATGCACTCGTCACACCAAAGGAGATTTCAAAAATAATTGGAGTGTCCATAAAGATTGTTTATGATGGAAAGAAGAGAATGACTATGAGCAAAACTATTACGAGAAAGTCTGGAAGTGGAGGAAGCAACAAAAAACGTACCAAAGCTTTTATTAAAGCTCTCAAATCCAAAATCCTAAAGGATCCAACCAAATCCATGAGAAAAATGGCAATTGAACTTGAGGTAGACAACAAGAGCGTTAGAAATGCAGAAAAATATGATTTGAAGTTAAAATCTTACACAAGAACACCAAAACACTTAGTGACAACAGCAACAAATCCAACTTTAGCAATTTTTGGGAATCATGTTTATGGCCGCCTTCTAGCCCAGATCTAAACCCTCTGGATTCTGCTATTTGGGGCGTTTTAGAACATGCTACCAATAGAACATCACACAGCAATGTCGACTTTCTTAAAGATACTATTAAAGAAGAATGGGAGAAGTTGTCACCCGAATATTTGAGGAACACTTGCTCAAGTTTCAGGAAGCGTGTGAAGGCAGTTATTGAGAAAGAAGGAGGACACATAGAATAAAAACATTTTCTATTATGTAAAATTTTCTTGTGGCAAATAAATTCTCATGACTTTCAATAAACTAATTGGTCATACACTGTCTTTCAATCCCTGCCTCAAAATATTGTAAAATTTGCTTCCCTACCCTGTATAGATAATGACAAATACAACATTTCTCTTTGTTTTATGATGTTAAAAAAGTACAATTACATTAAAATGCTTACATTTACAAACCATCCTTTAAAAATTTTGAATAACCTGAATAAATATGAACAATCTGAAATGTTTTAAGAGAAGTAAGTGTAATTTAATAATATTCTGCCTGTTACTAAATATTTTGTATCTTTCCAGATCCACTGTGATCTGTAAGCTGCAATGTGTGTAAATGATAAACTGAGGCATAATATTGTTAAAATTGCAATTATTTTTCTTGACACATTTCAGGTTGTTCATGTTATTCACACTTTTAAGGAAACTTTGTAGATGTACAGGGTGGGGAAGCAAAATTTACAATATTTTGAGGCAGGGATTGAAAGACAGTGTATGACCAATTAGTTTATTGAAAGTCATGAGAATTTATTTGCCACAAGAAAATGTACATAATAGAAAATGTTTTTATTCTATGTGTCCTCCTTCTTTCTCAATAACTGCCTTCACACGCTTCCTGAAACTTACGCAAGTGTTCCTCAAATATTGGGGTGACAACTTCTCCCATTCTTCTTTAATAGTATCTTCCAGACTTTCTCGTGATAGTTTTGCTCATAGTCATTCTCTTCTTTCCATTATAAACAGTCTTTATGGACACTCCAACTATTTTTGAAATCTCCTTTGGTGTGACGAGTGCATTCAGCAAATCACACACTCTTTGACGTTTGCTTTCCTGATTACTCATATGGGCAAAAGTTTCTGAAAAGGTATGGATAATAGTGTTAGGTATGATTATGACATCAATATATGTTTGGTTTCAAAACAATTGACGTAGTGCCTGCTGAGAAAAAACAACTAAATGTTCATTGTAAATTTTGCTTCCCCACCCTGTAAACATTTTTATAATCAGGGTTGCCGTGAGGTCTTAAAAAGTCTTAAGTCTTGAATTTACAAATCTGCATTTAATACCTTAAAAACTCTTTAAATGGTATTAAATTTAATATGGTGAATCTTAAATTATGTTGCCATAGACTTGTTCACTCTATTGTGTTTAACTGTGTCTGGGAAATGTCCAAGCTGCAAGGAAAGTAGCATTAGTCGACTCAGTTCCAACCCGACAATTTATGTTTAAATTAGGAACCAATTGTTGCCAACTTTGCAGCCCCCGGTGAGAAATTACTTGGAACAGTGGGAATCAAGGTGCTAGAGTAAATAAATTAATTTTCCTGAATGTTAGGAGTCACAAATTTTCGCCATTTTGGCCGCGAAATAGGCTGTGACATGGGCATTAAATTCTATTCTAAGTAGTCTTAAAAAGGTCATAAAAAGTCTTTAACCCTTTCATGCATGAATTATGAGAACCTTAATCAAGATTTTTTTTCCAGAGGGTTTTTATTCCTCTTTAGGCATGAAAAAAAAAAACAACAAAAAAAAAACAATGCAATTGAATTTTTTTATGAACCTATTTTTCATAGACTTGCAAAAATGTCCTCTTAGCTGGACATCAGAGGGTTTTTATTCCTCTTTAGGCATGAAAAAAAAAAAACAAAACAATGCGACTGAAATTTTTATGAACCTTTTTTTCATAGACTTGCAAAAATGTCCTCTTAGCTGGACATCGCGTTTAATTTTTGAAGCAAAGAAACATGTATTTACTGATATACTGTGTGAAAACTCTGAAATAAAACCATGTTTAATGCTGGTAATCTGATATTTTCTCACATTTTAACATACTCTAATACTAGTTACTACTTACTTCATGGAGATAATATGCAAAAAAAAAAAAGAAAAGTTAAAAAAAACAAACAAACAAAAAAAAACAGTCTAATAGCAATTAGCAATTGATTTACAGTTAAACATGTTACTGCAGATCAGGTTTATCAAGAACAGCAAAGTTACAGTAATGGTATCAATTGCAGCATATAAGATGATGCATAAGCTGATATGGAACTAAAATAATAAAATCCATGAATATACAAGAGAACAGCTGTACAATAGCTGTCCACTGTAGTGACTACTGTGCATGAAAGGGTTAAAACAAATTGTAGAAACCTGTAGGGACCCTGATAATTTAATGGTAGGCTGGCAAGGCACATTTATTTGAATAGCACAATTCATACACAGGGTAAATCACTTTACAAGAATGCAAAAGAGAGGTTAAAAACACACAATTACAATTAAAATATATTAAATAAAACACAAATAATAATCAATTAAAATGAAGTAAAAGAGCAGAATGCAGATAGAACCCTTTCAGTTTGTGACAGTTTGAGTTTGATGCTTTAATTTATTTCATTTATATTATTTGATTATATTGATTTTTAGGGGTGCCAGCCAGGTCTCTCTCCTGACATTTTAGATGTTACGTCAGTCGTATAATTTCAGTCAGTTATTTAGTTTTTGTCTGTTATCACTCAAACACCACAAAGGATGTGAGTTTTAATTAAACCCACACCCCACACATTAAATGACAAAACAAGAAAGCACACCTTTAAACCATTTAAAATTCAAAATCATGTATTAAACAATGATTATATAGAAAAAACACAAATCCAAGCCCACAGTTGCCCCCCCAAAGTCCAAACTCAACAAAATCCACCAACCAAGCAAACATTCCACAGTTCATTTAAACAAAAAATTCCACTCCGGGTTTTCAGCTATCAGCTTATCGAAAAGGAAAAAAATAATTCAGTTCGTTCCAGTTCATTTCAGTTCGTTAGTAAAAAAAAAAATGTCTTTGCTGCAGTGGGATGGCTGGTTGTGATGTACCAGAGGGAGAAACGGACGGAGATGAATACAGTTGGTAACGGGATTAACTGCCGTACTTTTTGTCTGTTCTAATGAGCTGTTGCTCTGATGCTTCCGTGTTGACTCGTCCACGAACGCACCGAATGCAGATAGGGGGGGGTATTTAAAATCTGCCGCCAACTTCGGGCGAATCAGGTGACGATGCCGTGGCGACAATTTCCGGGGTGGATCTGGAGGCTAACAGGCATGTTATGGGGTGTGTGTGTGTGTGTGTGTTTGGGGCAACTTCCAGATTGTCACAAGTTGTTCTATGCACAGTTGAACCGAGCCGTTTTCAGCCTGGACTGAAACATTGTCAGAGTAGAGGTCTGTCTCACATCATCAGGAAGACTATTCCAGAGTTTAGCTGCATGGCTGAAACGCAGCTTCAGTGTTTAGTCCTGACTCAGTGCACCAGTAGAAGACCAGTCCCTGACGTTCTCAGGGTCCGAGATGGTTCATATGGTACACTGGTCTACAAGGAAAATGCTTCCAGAATAAAAGTAACGAAATTTTACCACACGAGAGTCACTGATAAAGAAAAGTCAAGTCAAAAATGCTCATTGGCTGAAGTTTCCAAGATACAGCCTTGGGTCAAAATGTGAAATTCAAGAATTAACGAGAGAATGGGTTTGACTCAAAAGGAATATTTGTCTCAGAGCTACAAGATCTACTTCAAAACACTGTCTGCACATTAGAATACGTTCACTTTACAGGTTCTATTTAGTGGAAGATTTATAAAACTATTATAGAAATGTACATAAACCAATATATATGTGTAATAACACTTTATCATATACCTTGAAAACATGAGCAAACCGGCACTTTTGTCATTTATTTTCCAATTAATCTTATTAAAATACGTAACGTTTAGGGGCCTGTCCGAAAATCCCATCATATTGGAGGGAGGTGGCAACCGAGATAAATAAAATAATAGGGATGGATTTAGACTATTCTTTTGTTACTTTATATCTTGGTAAAATACCGGAAACAGTCCTTCAGAAGGGTGAATACTTATTGAAGATACTTTTGGCAAGTAGTAGAAAAGCTATAACCTGAAAATGGTTGCAACCCGACCCTCCAACTTTGGACCTCTGGCGTGGGATTATTAAAGAAATTTACTGTACAGAGAGACTTACTTTTGCTTTAAGACTTGAGTTGAAGAAATGTATTGAACACTGGGAAAAATGGATTGTGTACGCACCTTGATTAATACAACCATAATTGTACAATGATGTACGAAGGCCGTTCAATAAGTTCATGGCCTCACCCAGAACAGAACAACACAGACTGATAATTTATATTTTATTTTTCAACATAATCTCCATTTACAGCAATGCACTTGGTCCATCGATGTTCAAGCATCACTATCCCATCACGAAAGAATGTAACATCCTGTATTATAACAACCAGTATTTCTGGGTGAGGCCATGAACTTATTGAACGGCCCTCGTATGTGTGCATGATGTAAAAGAATATTTTAAGTTTAACTGTAACACCCATGATGATCTCATTTTCATTATTTGTTCTTTTGAAAACTAATAAATAAAAAGTAAAAAAATAACAAAAAACGTAATGTTTAGCACATTTAATGTCTGAAGCAAATCATTTCTAAAAGATTGTAGACCAGTGGTACCAATGGTACTTTTTTCACTATTATTATTTTACTGCTTTAGCCCACTTCAGATCCAAATGGGCTGAATGTGGCCCTGAACTTCAATGCGTTTGACACCCCTGCTCTGTAGTCTTCACACTTAAGGCGGCCTTACACTGTGCGAGTTTAGAGACGATTTCTCACTCGTGCAACTATTTCTGGGATCGGGCCCGATGTGCCTCTAATCGTGTGTCGTGCTTCGTGCAGTGTACATGGGGTAAGGAGAAGCGATTAGCACCTCACGACCACCTCACGACCAGCAATCGTGTGTTCGCAAGGAAAACGGAGCTGTTTGAAATCCTGCTCGCTCCTCGTGAGTGTATCGTACTGTCAAAGCAGTGCCACGAACCGATGTGCCTCAAATTCTCACACTGTGCATGCGCGAACACAGACGCGTACAGTAGCGTACAAGCTAGCTGTCTGTTGTCCTAGTGCAGTTTGCCTGTTGCAGCTTACCTCTAGTTCCTGCTGTTGGACTGACAGCCCATACTGTCCACGTCTGGACAACCAATGCCTGCACCAAACACATCGTTGTCTTTTCTTCTTTTTTGATTCCTCACAGATAATGGCACATATTACCAAAGCAGCTCATTGGTTTTTGTTTAGCACTACCATTTCGTGACTCACGCCAATACACAATCGTCTATATGCACTTTTACAGATTCCTTGGTATTTTAACGTATTTCCGGATACAACACTCAAACGTGTCGTGCGTCCTTTGGTGTATGGTCCTACAGTGTGAGCAGTCAGGTTGCATACGAGCGTCGGTCCGTGCAGTGTGAGAACAGGAATCATGAGCCTGACTGTACGACTGATTCGCACAGTTTGAGATGGAGCTGCGTGCAACGATCGAAATAATCGCACAGTGTATGGCCGCCTTTAACTGTATCTACTTAGAACCTTCATCCGACACCAGATGGGAGATACATTTTCAAGTTCACCAAACTAAACTTTCAGCTGTTATTATAATGTCCTTTGAGGCCTCCATTTCTCGGAGTGAGTTAAAACAAATGCAGAGCATTTTCTGCAAGTATTGGCTGCAGACTGATATGCCCCAGCACAGTTTGGGCTCAAATCAGCACTGAAGTGGGGATGGAGCATCAGGCTTCTGTACAGCAGCCAAATCTGTTGGCCGCTATTGATATCCCATTTCCTCTGTCACTCCTAAGCTGCTTTGCATTCAGAAGCTTTGCGCTAAACCCTGAGTGTCCAGCCTGTGGCCTGTAATATGGACTATACAGCTAGCTGGGCTTCAAAACAACCATCATTGAATCTTTTATTATCCAGGAAACAAAAGCAAAGCTACTGCCACACTGGGAGTCTCCCAGCCCTGACATTTTAATTGTGCCTCTGTCTCATATTAGGTGGGATGGTAACCAATTTGACCATGGCTGTTAAAATCCTCACACATTAATTCCTCTTTTGAATGTTTAGAGCCCAGCATAATGGGTTTTAGACTTGGCAGGAGATTGGAGGGAAAAGAGGATCAAACATTCAACAGAAGACAGTTTGTTTTTCTTTTCTTTTTGTCACGGACGGTCATAAACCTCCTGTTGAGTTTATCTCGTATTCAACAGAAGGAGCGTGCGATAAGGTGTTGAGTTATGGGCTTAAAAAAATGATGTGCACAATGTCAGCGTAGATTCCACTGGTTTAGGACTTTTAATACATTTACATTTCTAATTAAGAAGGTTTGAAACCATGTGGAAAAGGTCACCTCAGCTCCTGAAACGTTGTTAAAATGTAGAAGAATTCACCACTATAGAGAAGATTATTCATGGCCCTAGCCTCCATTATCACTCTATTCATATGCAGCTCTTTGGCCTTTGAGAGAAGAGAGTGTTTCAACTGTTATATTTCACAGAATCATAAAGATACAATATGATGCAATATGATGTAACTTTATTAATCCCAAAGGAAACGCTTATCGCATATGTGCTTTTACAGCAATTTAAGAATAGAAAATCTGTGACCACAAATGGTATCAGAAAATCACTGACAAAACCTCTCGGAAAACCTGGACCGCTGCCAGAACCGATAACACACCCGACACTGTAACACAAGTTCGATTCAGATCCAGAAAAGTGTGGTTTTACATCCTCAACGCAATTAAATTTTTATCATTGGATCCATTTAACAGCAGTTCATAATGTATTTTTGGGAGTTTGAGCTTCAAACAGAAAAACGTTGGGAATGATTTGCCGACTAAATCCCCTAAAATACTTGATGGCATGTTGAGACTTTATAGATACTCCATACTCAACATACAACATGATTAGCTGGAATAAAGTTAAATAGTTACATCATATTTACATCGTATCATATCATTAGCCTCATAGCGTAGTTGTCTAACTCATACACTATATGGACAAAAGTATTGGGACATGTTGAATTCAGGTGTTTCTTTTCTAACAGGGGTCTGGGATACAAAACAATAATGACAAATGTCATATTATAGTTTTATATTGAGATAAATATCAATGTATTGCATTGGTTAGCTGTTTTTTTTTTTAATTTATGACTATGACTTTAAATGTTCTACATCTAAATTTCAAAAATATTTTGCTCTGACTGTAAATAATAATTTTCTACCACAACTAACCATCTACTTTCTTCACGTCTCACTTAGGAGGAAAAATCTCCCATTAAACTTGAAGAAAATATTTATGTTTATGAACAATATGGACAAAAATATTGGGACACATCATGGCTATAGCTGTAAGATGTCCTGTTCATGCTGATTTGAGGTATAACCATCAATATTAATAATTAATATGATATGTATCCCAATATAAAACTATATTGTGACATTTATCATGATTGTCTTGTAGCCCAGAACCCTGCTAACCCTGAAACACCTGAATTCAATGTTTCCAAATACTTTTGTCCATATATTGTGTGACTCATGCAATTATGCTATGAAGATAATGATATTGCAGTGTCAGGATTTTTATCCTTCTTTCTTCCGCTGCACGTGCATCATCCCCCGAAAATGGCAAAGTTTGACAAAGCCACATTTCTTTTAATACACTGTTTTCATGTCAAGGTTTAGTCATTTCAGTAACAGGAAGTGGGCCCTCATGTGCACATATACCACCAAAACAACTTCTCTCTTAACACTGAGCCCATTTATATGCACACTAAAAATCCGACTGTTATCCGATTTTGGGAATTATCAGGATTATTCAAGTGATCATACACAACATAATGTAATATGCTTCATCAGAAAACAGATGAGAGTTTTTCAGTTATTACATCTCTTGAAGAAAGGGCTGGCCCAAGCCATCATGGGGCCCTAAGTGAAGTTTAGATATGGGGCCCCTCTTCGGTGAAGGAAATTTTGAGTTATAGCAGCAATGTTCGTATCATCACAGTGTACATAGTGGTTCTCACCCAAAGTGATTTGATTTTCAATGTTGCAAAACAGAAAAGTAGAGTAATGTTACCGTTAATAATAAAAGTGGAACAGTTCTAAATGGCATACCCTTTACTTTGAAGCTTAGTGGGCAATCACAGATGTGAGACAATGGAATTACTTTAAATGTGCCGATGGCTTCACTAATTTTCAATCAGCAACCATAGAAATAGTATTAAGTCAAAGATCCTTAACCCTTTCATGCATGAATTATTAGAACCTTTGCCAAGATTTTTTTTTTTTTTCTGGAGTGTTTTTATACCTCCTTAGGCATTAAAAAAAAAAATTGCAATCGAGTTGTTTTTTTTCATGGAGTTACAAAAATGTCTATGGATTTAAGTTTTTAAGTAAAGAAATATGTATTTAAAACCCAATATCAGAGAGTAAAATGAAAACAATGAAATAAAAAACATTTTTAAGGCTGCTAATTTGATGTTTTCTCACATTTTAACATACTCTAATCCTAGTTATTACCTCATATAATATGCAAAAAACAACTATTTTTGTCTAACAAATAACAACTGATTTACACTTAAACATGTTGCTGCAGATCAGGTTTATCAAGAAAAGCAAAGTTATAGTAATGGTATGAATTGCAGTGTATTATGGGATGTTGCGTAAGTGTCCACTGTGTTGGCTCATATGGAACTGAAACAACAAAACCTATGAATATACAAAAGAACAGCTGGAAAAGAACTGTCCACTGGAGTGACCACAATGCATGAAAGGGTTAAAAGTGAAAGGAATAACAGCAGCTAATATTTACACAAGCAGCACTTCATTGTATTTAACTTAAAACAAGTACAAACACGCAAGAATAAATAAAATAAATACAGAATAAAGACAATGCAATTAAAGGCTGTACAAAATTGTGCAACAAATACAATTTAAAACACGTCAAACAACAAAACAATGTGCAAACTATTCAGTGCAAATTAAGTCATTTAAAAGGGATCATGGCTGTTTATTCCTCTAAGCCTTTTCCCTCAACATCTTATCCTTACATGGAAATTACCTTTTGATCTTAATGGAATGGTTAGAGGGGACCTAAAGGAAGTAGAAATGTTTTCTTTAGATGAAACTAAGGTCTTTAAATATGAAAGGAAAGGAGCACATGTCAAATAGTGTAGGGTAAAAAACAAAGGAGGGTGAGATGATAAAAAGAAATATCTATACTGCAATTGTCTAAGTCAAAATATTAATTACTACACTTACTCAGCTTTTAACTTTCCAGCATCAACACTTAAGGCTGCATAACTCTGGCCAAGGCTGCATTTGTTTTGAAGCTAATGACTGAAGAGCGGATCCTCTTTACAACTCTACATTTTTCAAGACAGCAACTTGCAGGGTGCAAAGTGATATTTAAAACGAGACAATAAGCAAGGTCTGTCTGTAGCATAGTTTAGTAACTGGTGTGAAAACAAAAGTGGAACCTAATTTTGAAAGTCCGACTCCTGCTTTTATGTCTCTTTTACTCTGGAGCTCCCGAGTGTTACTCACAGACCGGTTCTAAGACGTGTCCCAATAATATACTGTACATTTGCTCTAGCTTTTCCACAAAGTATCCAAGCATTTTCATAAATGCCTTCAGTCATTCAACATCTTCATCATTCTGCATTAGCAGTTCAGCGCTGGCTGCCTCGGCCCTCTGCTTTCACAGTATTCTATTTTTATAATTGTCTTGTTCCTGACGGGCAGTTTAGTATCCAGGCCCCGGCATGAACATTAAACACCATAAAAAAAACATTTCAGTCTCACCTTACAAAGCCCTTAGTTTGGGACTGAAACAATGCTCCAAATATAACATATTAACAAAGAACTAGCCCTGCAGCTAACGCATAGTCAAATACAATGTTCCAATGCATATGTATAAAGAACAGAAGCATTCTATACCTGTGGAGAAGGAATAGGGCCAACTCCAAGTCTGTTTTCATTCCTTTTAACTCTTTTTGTTCTCTCCATTGTTCAATGCAGATGTTTACCGGTGTTTTAGCAGTGGATGGACACACTTATTTCTACCATCCATTAATAATATACAGGGTGGGGAAGCGAAATTTACAATGAACATTTAGTTGTTTTTTCTCAGCAGGCACTATGTCAATTGTTTTGAAACCAAACATATATTGATGTCATAATCATACCTAACACTATTATCCATACCTTTTCAGAAACTTTTGCCCATATGAGTAATCAGGAAAGCAAACGTCAAAGAGTGTGTGATTTGCTGAATGCACTCGTCACACCAAAGGAGATTTCAAAAATAGTTGGAGTGTCCATAAAGACTGTTTATAATGGAAAGAAGAGAATGACTATGAGCAAAACTATTACGAGAAAGTCTGGAAGATACTATTAAAGAAGAATGGGAGAAGTTGTCACCCGAATATTTGAGGAACACTTGCGCAAGTTTCAGGAAGCGTGTGAAGGCAGTTATTGAGAAAGAAGGAGGACACATAGAATAAAAACATTTTCTATTATGTACATTTTCTTGTGGCAAATAAATTCTCATGACTTTCAATAAATTAATTGGTCATACACTGTCTTTCAACCCCTACCTCAAAATATTGTAAATTTTGCTTCCCCACCCTGTATTTTGTTGAAAAAGTCACTTTCTTCTCATTTTTCTCTGCTTTGATATACTATCCTTTGAATTTTCTCTGAGCTTTTATAAACATCTACATGATCAGTAAATTAAATATTGGGAAAAATATATGATTTATACTGAAAAATGCAAAATACAGAGGATAATATAATAAATGGTGAACAATCACTTAAGAAAGGTGAAATAGAAAAAAAAATTCTATATGGGAACTGGTACAAAAGTAACAATAGGTCTTCATGTGTTAAATGATACAAATCACTTAACGTTCCTGCCAGAGGTAATAAATGTAAGAAAAATTCACTCAGAAATAAGTGAACTAAAAAAGACTACAAGAATAGGAACTATCACAAAAAACTGCACACCATATTTCACCTACAGAATTACACACAATGACAGGGTCAGTTTTTGCACTTATACAATCACAAGAGTCTGCAGTTTAAAAGTTCCAGGGTAAAATGTACAATGAAGTTTTAGAAATTTTATTGAGCAGTTTACCTCTCAGCAATTGTAACTGAAGTGGTCTGAGAGAAGAACCTCTAGAAAATCTGTTCCATGGTACAAGGTTTTGGCAAGATTTTGTGCGGTCACTGATATTTTCAGACTGATAACCCTGGTCTACAAGTAAAATTCTTCAACAATAAAAGTGAAATTTTACCATTTGTGGGTCACTGAAACAGAAAAATCCAGTCAAAAATGCTGGTTGGCTGAAGTTTCCAAGATACAGTCTTGGGTCAAAATGTGAAATTTGAGAATTAATGACAGAATGGGTTTTACTCAAAAGGAATATTTGTCTCAGAGCTACCAGATCTGCTTCGAAACACTGTCTGCACATTCACTTTTTAGGTTCTATCTAGTGGAAGATTTATAAATCTATTGTATAAATGTACCAATGTGTGTAATAACACTTTATCATATACCTTGAAAACATCAACAAACAATCACTTGTGTCATTTGTTTTCCCAATTAATCTTATTAAAATATGTAGCATTTACCAACCCTAACCGAAGCTGCGGACATACATTCAACTAAAAAACACATATAAAACAGAATTTTATGTCAGCGCAAATTTGACCAGGAACCAGAGGTCCCTAATTGCTCAGTTGCGAACAGGAATCCTTCCCTTGGCCGTAGAAACTGGGAGATTCACCCAAACCCCAGAAGAAAACAGACTTTGTGGACTGTGTGATTTGGGAGAAGTGGAAAATGAATCACATTTTCTTTTGTATTGTCCTCTATATGATGAACTGAGAGCCCCTTTGTTTGATGATATGTGTATCCAAAATCCTGATTTGTTCTGGAGCACTGATGATGACAAGATGAAATGGTTGTTTAGTTCTAATGTATATAAATTAGTATTATTTGTTTGTAAAGCCTGGAAAAAGTGGCAGATGTGTTTGTTTAAATAGGTCAGTATTTTGTTTGGTTCATATCTATTGTGCCTATTGTCTGGTGTTTGATTTTTGGTTTGTATTTTTGGTGTCATATAAGCCCATGTAAGGGCTGGGCATGTTTTTTATGCAAGACACAATAATAAAAGCATTCATTCATTCATTCATTCATTCATTCATTCATTCATTCATTCATACCACATTTAACCTCCGAGGCAGATGATTTCTTAAAAAAAAAAAAAAAAAAAAAAAATTGTTGTAGTGTAATTGTAATTATTGATCATATAAAGATGCTGTTAGCTGCTTTACTTTGTGACTCAGAAGAAGTAACACACCACAACCTGTAATCATTACGTTTCGGCCTCATTTTTCTATGTATTTTCACTTTCTTGCTGTTCATTCTTTTATATCGGGGCAAGTCTCAAATTTCAGTGTTTAAAAAAACATGCAGCTCTAAATATATTAATGCATTTTATTTCAATAGGGCCTTTAAAAACAGTTTACAAGGTGCTTCAAAAAATGAAAAATATTGCACCTTTATGTAACATAAATGAAAATGTAAAGTAATAAGCATGAACCACTGATGACCATCAGCTGGGACCTGACCTAACCGATATAAAACATAAGTAGGTGCTCTTAAGACAGTATCACATACACTGAGGTCGCAGGGGCAAGTATGTCTGTTAAATATAATTGGTTCTGCAGTCCAAGTATTGTTTCCCCGGGCGTAATAAGCAATTATACTTAGTCTCCAGTTTCTTTTTATTAGGTGTTTGCAGGTTGCACTACTTCCAAATGCCGTCCCATCATATCCATTCATGTAAAGATTTTCTCTGCGCAAAATGTTTTGACAGCTTCTCCTAAAGCAGCAGTCATGAAAATAGCAAGTGATGGAGGCTGGATCCTGTATTTTCTCTACCAGTCATTAAAATGTGTAATATTGAACCAGGCAGCATGAATGTAAGATGTCATCTCTGAACCCCGAATATGATTTATTTACCTTCAGATGTGTGTGCCCTTGAAACACAACCCGTCTCCAGCACACATGAAACATCAGCGCGCAGAAGACAGAGACATTACAGTCTATTAAACCACCTCGCAGAACCACATCTGTGCTGCCTTTTGTTTTTCTCTCTGACTCACTCGCTCGCTCGCTGACTCACACACTCACACTCACATAGTCATCGGCCCCCTGAGCAAGGTCACTCTGCACTGCACTAATGACTGCAATCAATTATCCACTGCAACATAAAACCAGATCCAAACTCCCACATCTCTGAAGCCTCTGAGCTTTGTGCTCTGGCCTATAGGTATCAATTCATTGTAAAAGGAATACATAAAAAAGACGGATGTTTGTAAAGATCTGAGATCACCCAAGCAGAACAACCATATCGTACTAAAATATACTGAAGGAAATGTATAAAAATAGGGCTTTTTGATATGTGAAAACATGCCATATTAACTTGTGACATTGAGTTTTATTGGATTAAAGGTTTATAGAGTTTTTTCAGGTGTTGTAGAATATTGCATTTTTCATACTTTTCCTAAATTAGAGCCTATTAGTCAAGGCAACTTGTTTTCTATTTTAACAATTCTACATTTTACAGAAGCAGTGTGAGCTCCATGGTAGCTCACCTGGAGCACCAAACCACTTAAAATTAAATGAAGAAGAGCTGTTTGAGCAATTTCATTTCAGCAAAAATATTTCTGTGTCCAGTACCGCATGTCCAGTGTTGTATAAAGCACTGGAAAGTTACACTTGAGTAGAAGTACAGGTACCCTACCATAAAATGACTTTGGTAGAAGTTCAAGTCACCAACTGAAATGCTACTCAAGTTTAAGTTTTTAAGTATCTAGTATTTACTGTACTTAAGTATATCAAGTAATCTACAATTAAATGTTCTCAAGTAATGAAAGCAAAAGTACAAGTAGTTATTAACAAGAAGTTAATAACAACCAAAGGCAGTCAGAATGTTGAATATTCTAAAGTTTAGCCAGGATTTTAAAACATGGTAAAGTAAAATGCAAGCTGTCAAAATATTAAAAATGATGCCAACATCACACACTTCAAAAACAAGGTTTCAAAAACAGAAACAGTCGGCTACTGCTGTTATTATAAATGACAGAATTTTGGGGAAAAAAAGAAGAAGAAGGAAAGAAAACAGTGAAGCTTATGTGGCACTTCAAAACATGGAGCCTACAGTACACTTTGTAAAGAAGGCCTCCACAGTCTAAACCATTAACATAATATCAAT
Organism: Sphaeramia orbicularis; assembly: GCF_902148855.1. NCBI lineage: Eukaryota > Metazoa > Chordata > Actinopteri > Kurtiformes > Apogonidae > Sphaeramia > Sphaeramia orbicularis. Next base: position 26,713,035 of record NC_043958.1, on the reverse strand, counting down.
CAATCAATCAATCAATCAATCAAGAATACCAACTTGTTTTTTGGCATAGCTTAATTCAACTCTCCCTCACATCAGATTGCCTACAGGTTGTGTATGGACCATTGTTTGCACTTGTGCATTATGCTGTTAGGCCCAATGACACATCAGGTTCCTGACTTTGTTGCAGTCACCGATAATCTCAACAGTGAAAACGCCAAATTTCCTTATTATTAGGCCCGAGCCCAGACATTCATGTCGGCGAGGGCCTATTAAAATCGCATGGTTCTGTTTTTATTATTATTATTCTGTCACTGCTTTGAACGCAAATTTGACCCCCTGAACGTTAACGAAAAGTCAATTTTATCTGACCAAAAATTCAAGCCTGGCAAAATGAATTTTTTGTGAAGTCACAAAACAAAAATTTCGCAAAATGACGTGGCAGCGCCCCCTCAAAAATCAAAATACATTACACGGATGGGAGCCCTCCCCAAATTTTTTTCATTGTACAAACATGAAAATTGGTACAGACATAGCCCATGGTAGGACAAGTAAAAAATTACATTATGGCCCCGCCCTAAACCCAACAGGAAGTCGGCCATATTGGGTGGAATTGTGGACCTCTAAAATCCCACCCCTCATACTTTCATCATCTCCTCCTAGGGTTTACATCCAATTTGGACCAAACTTGGTGAAATGCACCTACACAAATGTGTGATCAAAAGTTATCACCTACATTTTTGATCAAATGTTGGGCGTGGCTTTGATGACCTCACAATCAAGTAGCCATTTTCAGAAGTATAAAAGTGTGTATATCTCGAACATACAGTGTCAGATTGAGTTGGACACAATGTAACATGTGTGCAGAATGACAACCTGAACACGATGATATATATCTCGTATAGTTGGATTGTAAAATGACTCTCTGGTGCCTCCTAAAATTTTTGAATGGGACAATTTTTTTTTTTTTTTGATGTAGTCAAACAAAATTTGGCACACACATCCCTCATGTCAAACTGAACCAAAAAGCCACTGAGGACACACCCCTATTTACAATCGTGTTGCCATGACAACACCAAAACTGTGCCATAGAATGAATGGGTTTTTGGCAGAATGCCACCCCTCATACTTTCATCATCTCCTCCTAGGGTTTACATCCTATTTGGACCAAACTTGGTGAAAATCACCTACACAAATGTGTGATCAAAAGTTATCACCTACATTTTTGATCAAATGTTGGGCGTGGCTGTGATTAGGTCACGATGAAGCAGCCATTTTCAAAATTATAACACTGTGTTTATCTCGCAGAATGTCGGATCCAGTCCACGATACGGTGTCCTTTCACTGTCGGTGGCCTCAGCGGTCGCATCGGGAGGGCGAAGGCCTTAACACCGCTTGCAGTTTTAATTTTTTTTTTTTTTTTTGTAACTTGTAACAACACTGTTCATTAAAAATGTATCAGAGTAGACATATGCAATTGAGTTAGGAAATATAGTGAAGTAAAAATGAAAGTAAAAAAAAAAATACTCAGTAAAGTACTAATTCTCCCAAAACATACTTGAGTACATTAGTGAAGGATTATTACTTCATTACTATACATCAGTGCTCATGTCAATATTTATTAAACTTTGGATTTAATTATTTTTTATGTGAACATGTTCCCTTCCTGGTTGTAGAAGTGAAAATGAGCTACAGAAACTTTTGTTGAGCATTTGACCTCAGTCTATGCTCTCATTGGAGGATTAAAGAATCAGATCTGGACCCTGTAGCCAATCAGAATTGTTTTTATTTTCTTCTCATTATGTGTTTTTCACTAGACTTCCCAGTGGCCTTCAGTGAGATACAGACACATTCAGAACTAAAACAGATGATTAACCTGCTCCAGACATCACACGTAATAAATGTTGGTCCTATTCAGCCCATTATTCTCCAGTATAGAGTAGTACATGACGATATAGGGCTTTTATCTGAGTAGCTGGTCTGTGATCAAGAGATTAGGATGCAAGGTTACTACCTGGGAAATGAGATACAGTCATTTTTCATTACCCTTTGTCTAAGAAAAAAAAAAGTCACTAAACTGCAGCTGGACTTCAGTCAGCTTCATTATTCGTAATGTTTTGGCTTTAGGTAATTTACATAAGTGAGTTGTATAACTATAACTTAACCCCACGTACAGTTGTCGCAGAAAGGTCAATCAACTACACAGCATGCAAATCTATGCAAATCAGATGATATCAAAGCTGAAACCACTAATATCTAAACAGGAACAGGTCATTTTCTGCTGCATCTTCTGTGTCTGCTGACTCTATTGTTTTACCCTGTATTTGTACAGTAGCCCAGGATGGACAAACTCCTGGGAAGGGGACAATGAGGCAAGAACTATTCATTTGGTTGCAATCTACAATGTCAACACTAAATGCCGCTAAATCCTACAAAGTAGATCATAAATCTGGCTTTTTGAAGTTATCTAAATTCATGACAGTTTTACCAAAGTGCAAAATAGCATCTTCAGTTGCTACTTATGTATTTACAGATAGGCCAAAAGTGAAAAAAAAAAAAAAAAAAAACGCTTGCTTTGAAACATAGAAATAGAGGATTTTCTCAAACCCATGGATATTTTTACATGCATATTTGCCATTTTACGTTTTGGACATTTTTATTACTCCTCATGCATTTAGGTTTGTACTTTTACTGTGTACATACAAGCTTTTTATACAGGGTGACACAAAAAAACGGGAACTTTTTAACAATCCAATAAAACCAAAAGTGATGGAAGAAAAATATTTTATTCATAGTAACTGAAACCTTAAACCATGCCATTTTAGAAACAATGATGGAATTTTCATTTTTTAAAAATTACTTCCTGTAGATGGCGTCCTCCTGTACGAATGCATTCTTGAAATCTGCTGTTGAGATTCCTCATTGACCGCTGCAACATCTCAGCTGGGATACTGGGAATTTCATCCTGAATTCTCTGTTTTAACTCATCCAGAGTTCTTGGTCGAGTCGTGTACACTTTACTCTTCAGATAGCCCCACAAGAAAAAATCACAAACGGACAAATCTTGCGATCTAGGGGGCCAGGGAACGTTACCGAATCTTGAGATCACACGGTTACCGAACAATTCTCGCACAGCCGCCAATGGTTACTAAAATGGGGGTGTGTTTACTTGCTCAAGGTCACTGTCTCGCGGTGCTGCCATTTGCTCATGTCTGCCAATACGCACTTCAAAAATTCCCGTTTTTTTGGGTCACCCTGTATTTATGTTTAACATTGCTTGAAACTAAAATCCACTGCAGACATATAGAGAGCCTTAAACAAACTGTTAGTCTCATAGCATTTTTTTTCTTTTTTTTTTTGTTTTTCATTTTATTTATTTATTTAAGCAGAGACAATGCACAATATATATTAATCTTAAAAAGGAGAGATGTAGTGTGCCAGGTTGTAGCGCTAGTGCTAATTTCCACCTGTAGCATCACCTGTATCATTAAAAAATAGACATTAATAAAAACTACAACATACAAATAAAAAAATCATTTACATCCAACCATTCACTCTTATTGGGCCCACTGCTGTCTGTCACACACACTCTATGCATGTTTACAATACATCACATTGTGGCTACAGGTTTGGTTAGAGAGTAGCTGTTTTCTCACCATGCAGGAGAACATGTAATAGTTTGTAATTGTTAGTAGCTCCATTGGTAATGTGTTCCACTGTCGCATGGCCACATATGAGAACGCTGAATTTGCAAATGCCGTTTTGTGCTTCGGAATCCTGCACTCGCCGCATGCTGTTGATCGAGTAGTTTGAGATGTTTTTCTAGAACTCAAAGAGATAAACCTTTTAAAGGAGAAGCAGCAGAATTATGGATAACCTTAAACAAGAGACACACATTTGTATACATGATTACATTTTCAAAGCTTCAGATCTTATATTTTGACAAAATTGGGCAGTGATGGAATGTTTGTCTTTTCTTGTCGTGAATCTTGAGAGAATATTTATATGATTTTTATGATTTACAAGTCATACAGTGAAAAGAAAATGTGGAACTATCTACTGCATAATTGCCAAAGACAGGGGTGTCAAACATGCGGCCCGGGGGCCAAATGTGGCCCGCCAAAGGGTCCAGTTCAGCCCCTGGGATGTTTTTGCCAAATGCAAAAATCCCACAGTCTTGAATTGAATTAAGCAAAAAAAAAAAATTAGCTTGAATTAAGGAAAAAATCTTGAATTAAGTCAAAAAAAAATCTTCAATTAAGAAAAAAAATCTTCAATTAAGCCAAAAAAAATCTTGAATTAAGCCAAAAAAAATTTCTCAAATTTAGCAAAACATCTTGAATTAAGCAAAAAAAATCTTCAATTAAGTTAAAAAAAAAAAAAATCTTGAATTAAGCCAAAAAAAAAAAAAAAATATTCAATTAAGTATAAAAAAAAATCTTGAATTAAGCCTCCCTCCAAAAAATCTTCAATTAAGCAAAAAAAAATCTTGAATTAAGCCAAAAAAAATCTAGAATTAACAACTTTTTTTTTGTTTGTTTTAGTGCAAAAAATAACATTAAATTATGAAAATATTTACATTTACAAACTATCCTGTAACAATAAAATGTAAATAACCTGATCAAATATGAACAACCTGAAATGTCTAAAGAAAATTAAGCACAATTTTAACAATTTTTCTGCCTGTTCCTCAGTGTTTAGTGTCTTTGTAGATCTGATCCATAATGCACATGGAGAAATGATAAGTTGGGGAATAATATTGTTAAAATTGCACTAAATTTTCTTACATTTTTTAGTTTAAATTTTCTTTTTTTTTTTTTTTTTTTTGGATAGTTTATAAAAGTAAGTATTTTCATAATTTAATGGGGTTTTTTTTACCCTCAAACACAGACAAAAATTTGGAGTTGTCATTATTTATATATCATTATGTTTGTATTTTTCTGGTCCGGCCCACTGCAGATCAAATTTAGCTGAATATGGCCCCTCAACTAAAATGAGTTTGACAGCCCTGGCCTAAGTCATACACAAATGACCAAAAATATTGGGACATGTTAAATTCAGGTCTTTCTTTTCTAACAGGGGTCCGAGATACAAAACAATATTGACAAATGTCATAATATAGTTTTATATTGTGATAAATATCATTGCATTGCACTGGTTAGTTTGGTATAGTGTGTTATCTTTGCTTCCAAAATGCCTCAGAGAAGGTTTTAATTTCTCTTGACATTGATTTTGTTTTTTAATTCATGACTATGATTTTAAATGTTATACCTCTAAATCTCTAAAATATTTTTCATGCTCTGACTAAATAATAACCACAACTAACCATCTACTTTCTTCACATCTCACTTAGGAAGAAAAATCTCCCATTAAACTTTAAGGAAATATTGATGTTTATAAACTATATGGACAAAAATGTATCGACACATCATTGCTACAGCTGTAAAATGTCCTGTTCATCCTGATATGAGATAAAAATATCAATATTAATAATCAAAATTATATTTATCACAATATGGAACTATATTATGACATTTGTCATTATTTTTTGTATTTCAGACCCGTGTTAGAAAAGAAACACCTGAATTCAATGTGTCCCAATACTTTGGTCCGTTTTTGTATGACTTAAGCCAGGGGTGTCAAACTCATTTTAGTTCAGGGGCCACATTCAGCTAAATATGATCTGAAGTGGGCTGGACTAGTAAAATAATAACATAATAATATAGAAATAATGTCAACTCCAAACTTTTTTCTATGTTTTAGTGTGGAAAGAAGTAAATTTACATTATGAAAAGGTTTACATCTACAAACTATCCTTTCAAAAGATACAAAAATAAGTGTAATTTTAACAGTATTCTGCCTCAGTTTATCATTTACACATGTATATTATAACTTACAGATCATAGTGGATCTACAAATACAGAAAACATTTAGTAACCGGCAGAATCTTGTTAAAATTGTACTTACTTCTCTTAAGACATTTCAGGTTATTCATATTTCTTCAGGTTATTCACATTTTTTGTGAAATTATACCTTGTAAATATAAATATTTTTATGTATTTCCACTAAAACAAAGAGAAAAAATTGGAGTTGTCATTATTTATATGTCGTTATGGTAGTATTTTATTGGTCCTGCCCACTTGAGATTGAATTACTCTGAATTTGGAAACTGAACTAAAAGAATTAATATCTTAGTGTAATTTTTGCATTTTACAATTTCATCCCAAGGGCCAGACTGGACCCTTTGGCGGGCCGGATTTGGCCCCCGGGCCACATGTTTGACACCTGTGACTCACGCAATTATGCTACGAGGCTAACGAAATGTTTAGTGAGCCAATTTGTGGCATATTTCATTGACTCCCAATTCATCTCTCAAAATGCTGTAATCATTGTGTCAAACTTCAAGTCAAGTTAGACTAAAAATTTCAGCATATAATTTTAAAAGGCCGTCTTCTGTTCCACATAGAGACAGTCGTAATGTGAAGTCTTGGTTCAGAGTGAAGTGTAATGGGGCAGCCAACAGTGCAATAGAGCTCTGTATGAGGCTCCTAAATTGGCTACCCACAAAGGGGGTGGGGCGGTTGTTACATACAAAACACTTCAGCATTTAATGCTAGCACAGCAGACAGACTGCATTTGTCCTTCTAAGAAATTCCTCTCTCTGTCTCTGCCTGTGGCCTTTCACTCTACTGTCATGACAACCAGTTTAGAGTAGCAGATCATTAGCTCTAATCCTGCTGATTGAGTGTTAATAATACCTGTAATTATAACAAGTTAATTATTTTTTCTCCCTTTTTTATTCTTTAATGTATACTTTTACTGCCAAGAACTATTTTTTCCCATGCCGTTTTTCTGCTGACATGTTTTAGTGCCTTTTTATAATGAGACCAGTCTTTATTCATGGTTCATATAATAGTAAACCTGAAGGAATCCCGATTATTAGGCTCTACTGGTTGCAGCAGTACAGCGCAAATTGAATATGAAAGCCTCAACTAAGCAGAAGGATCAGGAAAAAAAATGGCTTGGATCATCCATGTTCTGATAATGAGTGGGTACTTAATGCTGTAGTTTCTGTTAACCACAAATTAACAGTAACAATTAATTACTCCGCAAGAACTGTTTTACAGAAATTTAACATACTGATGGGGATTCAGTTTCAGAGACAACTTTAAAGAAGAGTAATTTGTTGGCAGCTTAAACACTAGAAATAACAGAAAAAAAAACATAGTGCACATGGGCCAGTACAGACACCAACTAGCAGTATGTAAAATTCATTACAATTCAGAAGGAAAAATACTCATACAAGGTACAGAATACACCTACAAAAACAAATTAAGAATCCCTCATATACAGTAATTACTTTTCATCATTATGTTTTGCATGTATTACTTCAGATCATTAAAATGTCCATATCATATTATCATGGAATTATTGTATCTGCAATTGTTACCAGATAGATAGATAGATAGATAGATAGATAGATAGATAGATAGATAGATAGATAGATAGATAGATAGATAGATAGAACTTAGGTGTTAGTAACTATATAGATATGCTGATGACTTTTATGGCTTTATGTTCCTTCCAACAGTTTATTTTGGTATCTATAATAAAAGCCAAGTGGCCTCTGTGTGTGTGTGTGTGTGTGTGTCTCAGGAAGCACACAAAATCCTGAAAGAGCTGACTGCTGCAGTTTGGCCTACTTTGGAATTTTTGGTCAAAGGAAGAGATTAGCGAAAACAACAAGCTGATAGGACCAGTATTTTGGGAGATATTAGTAATTTTGGAGTACAATAGCCTTACAATCATGTTGCTATGCCCAGAACGCTTTGGCGGTGACTGCTGGACAAATATAGTACAGCATAAACAAATACACAACAGCATAAAAACTACCATTATTGTAGATAATTCATTTATCAGACGGGGTAGTTGTTTGTTTACCTGCTGTACTAGTTTCAGCTACTTCCTGTAGACTTCATCAGAAGCGTCACAATGCTGTTGCTGTGATGTGTCTTATAGGCTGCTCAGGAGGGTTCACCAGACAGCAGGGAGGGTTTATGCCCCCTGCTGTCTGACGTCTTCTCCAGGACTGCATCCCAGGAGTGTGATAAGGTGTCTGCGCCGTCATCCCTGTTCATTGTGTTTGGCGTGCGTTTCCGTACCTCAGTGGCCTCTCTGATCCAGAGTTGGTACTTGTTGCTTTCAGCACAGATGACTCTGGCATTGTTCCAGTCCATGGTAGGGGGGGTGCCATCTAAGGCACCTCACCATTCGATTCGATCACAATTAAGGGTGCTAATCAATGATTATCATGATAATAATGATAATAACGATGAATTACTATTATAACGATTATCAATGCATCTGTTTTCCCCACTCAGGATTTTTTTTCCCTCTGTGGCTACTTCATACTTTTAAACGAGATATATTTGTCAGTAACTATAAATTCAAGTAATCAAACAATTTTGCCGCTATCATCTTTTATTTGTGTTAAACCACGGAATGATCCAATATATTTTCCACTAGGGAACCAACGGGAAAAAGGTAGCAGTGGCATATACAGCAAAAGCTGCTCTTATTTACCAAACATTTGCTGTATCAAAAGCAATACTTTTCAAAAATATATATTTCTCTATTAACAGTACCAAAAAAAACTTTGGTGGAATGAAGTCCACATTTTTTTTAGAAAACAAATAAAGCGTCTTTAGAAATAAATAAGACTTATTTCAATCAAAAGGGGTTTTCACAGATTTCTGTACTGGTCAAATTTTAAAAATTGCTTTTTGAGTTTTCCTGGCCCCTCAAAAGCTCCCCAGGAACCCACTCAAACTCTCAGACCCTCCCCACACACATGCTTCTGTAGAAAACTGTAGAAAACAGCTAATTCAATCTGAACAAACACAAAAGCTATCTTATTCAGTCATAATAAATGATATCCAAACAAAATCCTCAGTGAGCAGTACAAATCCCATAACAAACTAAAAATTTCGCTCTCTACAATCAAAGCATGCATCACATGTCTGAGTTCTCCTGCATGTTTACCTCAGTGATTCCACGATGGTTTTGGTGTCATTGTACAGTTCGGGAACTGCTATCTGGGCAAAATACTTTTGGTTCAGAAGTTTGTATCTGCGCTCCAGCATCCACATCACAGCACAACAGCCCTGCTTCCAAACACTAGCTTTTAAACCTGATGGGTAAAACTCATGCGTAGCCAAAAAGTTAGAGTTGGTGTTACTGTGTTCCACCTGGTCCGTTCCATAAGGTGTCCGGTTAAGGTCCGCCACTTTTATTTTCTTGCTTCACACTGCAGTTGTGTTCCTGTCATTTAGTAATTATGAAAAATAATAATTTTTGGACATTTATGAATCATTATTGAATTGTCAGGTGTCGCATCTTGATGAATCTAATAATTATTAGATATTGGCACACCCCTAGTCCATGGTGTGGTCTTCTCTCTTGCAATTGTCGAATATAGCTGATTTGAGGTTTTCTTAATGTGCTTGTTCTTTTGCTGCTCTTGTCAGTTTATGTGCTTTTTCCTTTTCGCATTCCTGCATTCATGCAACAAAACATATGTGGGAGAGACGGGGAGAACTTTTGGAGTATGAAAAAAAGAACATCAGATCGAAATGCGGAAAGGAAACAGCACACAGACCAACAAGAGCAGCAAAAGAACAAGCACATCAAGAAAATCTAAAATCAGCCATATTCAACCATTGCAAAAGAGAAAACCACACAATGGACTGGAACAAGGCCAGAGTCATCCATGCTGAAAGAAACAAGTACCATTGCTGGATCAGAGGTCATTGAGATACGGAAACGTATGGATCCCCATGGGTCAATGCACTTGTCTATCTACATTGTCCTCTGTTGAGTTCTCTCAGCACTTCCATCATTGGAAGCCATTGTTGTGTATTGTATTGTGAGTGACGCAAAACACAGATTGATGCCAGTATCTGCTGAAATCTGCCTGGAACTGCATTGGAGTACACCTCCAAATGGATCTGATTTGCAATAATTGGATTTCATGTCTGTTAGTTCATGTCCAGGCTTTCAAAAATCAATCTGGATACAATCTGGATGTGCCAAAAAAGTGGATTTGGGCTGACAGTCTCAACAAGGCCTTGTAGTAGCAGTTTGTTCTCCTTAGGGACACACATTGTAATGCGGGCCTAAAGGGATTACAGTGAATTCACTGGACAGAAAATGAGGGAGTTTCTTTGCTAGACTTTGGACTTTGGAGAAAACTTTCATATTACAAAATTGGGCCATTCTTTCACAGACGACCAGACTGCTAAACCAGCAAATAAATCAGAAAATTTGGAGATTTTCAAAACATGATTAATGTGTAAAATGTAACACATACATCACATGAAGTGAACGCTGTTGACTGACAGTCAGAAACTTATTTAAGGTCCTCCTGCAGGAAATATTCAACATTAAACTCGTCAGTTTAACTAATGTATTCCTTCAGATCTAAAGAACAAATTCAGATTCCAGGTAATGGAGTATACAGTGGGTACGGAAAGTATCCAGACCCCCTTAAATTTTTTAGTCTTTGTTATATTGCAGCCATTTGCTAAAATATTTTAAGTTCTTTTTTTTCTCAATGTACACACAGCACCTCATTTTGACAGAAAAAAAGAACTGTACACATTTTCGCTGATTTATTAAAAAAAGAAAAAAAAGTTTTCAGACCCTTTGCTCAGTATTGAGTAGAAGCACCCTTTTTAGGTAATGCAGCCATGAGTCGTCTTGGGAATGATGATGATGAAGTTTTTCACACCTGGATTTGAGGATCCTTTGCCTTTCCTCCTTGCAGATCCTCTCCAGTTCTGTCAGGTTGGATGGTGAACGTTGGTGGACAGCCATTTTCAGGTCTTTCCAGATTTGCTCAGTTGGGTTTAAATCAGGGCTCTGGGTGGTAGGTACAAAAACCACAAGTGAGTGAAAAATGAAATATAAAGAAAAAAATAAGAAATTTAGTGTTTATATAAAAATTTGTAGGAGTTTTACAACAGTTTTTCAAAGAAAAATGGCTTGTCATGTTCATGTCTTTATTGGGGTTGGTTGGGACATGAATGTAATCAAAACATGTATCATTAAAATACCTGTGTCTTTATGTCAGGCCGGAATATTTTTTAATGTATTGTTCTGCATAACATCAATTTCCCTCTTATGTTAAAGTTTCATAATGTATTAAACAGGGCACAACAGTAACCTGATTGCGAGCTGTGGGAAAAAGATAGGTATTAGCTTTATATATATATATATATATATATATATATATATATATATATATATATATATATATATATATATATCCAGTATCCCGTATAGCAAGGCCCTTACTAAGCACCAAGTGTGCCTTTTTCGCACACTTGTGGAATAATGTCAAAAAAATTTTCATACCGTTTGTTTTTAATTCTTTTAACACTTTTTTTCTATTTCATCAACTTGAGCCATAAATAAAAATACCAAGTACTCAATAATTATCACATTTTTTAACCCTATAAATGCCCTGTTTGTATTGTACACAAACCATTTTTTTTTGGATGCAAAAAACACACAAAAAATATTTTTTTCAATATACTACATAAAAGGTGGATCACATATTATTTCATTTTTGCAGCCTGGCATATGTCAATGATTAACAGCAACATTGGTTAATTTGTATGATTATTTTTGGTGCTAGGTCAAATGTTCAAAAATACTAGCATCTGTCACCAAGTGTGCGTAAAATGCACACCTATAAATCAAACTATTAAATATTACATATTGATTTATTTTTCTGCTCTAATTTGATTTTATTTTTGTAAATCAAGGTCAGCATACATACATACATATCATACATATCAAATGGAGGAAATGATGTGTTTTAGGCACACTTGGGAGACAGATGCTAGTCTTTTAATTTTGTTTACAATGTGCAAATTTTAGTTGGTGGCCAGAATTTTAAAGACCATGCAAAAATGAACAACCTTATTTAAATTGTGAAAAATAATATGAAGTTTTTTAACACGAAGTGCAAAGTGTGCCTAAAAGGCGCACCCGGATACTGGAGGGATAAACAATGGGGATAAGACAAAATCTGGGATGAGCTCTTATTTTACACTATGGTGAAGCTCATATTTCCATCCCCCCATGCCTGCTGGATTCAGTCATTTAAAAAAAACATAAGCAACATAACACTGATTGGCTCATTTGAAGTACAACATGTCTTGAGCATTAATGTGTTCAACACCACAACACTATACAGCAATTTTTCAGTTTGCACCAGTGGCGGCTGGTGAAATTATTATTTGGTGGCGTAGTATGCAAGTCAGTTTTCAGATGCACTATAACCACATACCACCACTAGGATATGGCAAAGCACATGCACTACTATTTCAAAATATTCATTTAAATTAAAATAAAAATGTACAGTATATGTTTTCAGTCACGTATTTTTTATATGTAAATGTCACCCGTCTGTCCTTCAAACATGCACAGTTTCTGTGACGCTGTAGTCAAAATCAGGCATGTCCCTGACCAGTTTCTTTTCCACTGATAGCATGGCTAATGCATTTAGACTAGGGGCAAAGGTAGATCACATGACATTGAAAAACAGAAGTTAACAACAGATTAAATGGAGTTGTTGTTATTGACAGGCTTCAAACCCCGGTCCACTGCATGGAAGTCTATAGTGTTAACCAGTGAACTATCCGGCCATTGTAATGTATCGCAGTAGTAGTAGTACTGAGAGTGTATTTCTGACGAAGGTCTTGGTTGTTTTTCGGGATGTGACGTTTACTCCTGTGGCTGGTGCTTGGGTGCAATTTTTTGGGCCCTGAGGCTCTCCTATCGCTTGTATTAGATGGGGCTCTACTGTGCATGCGTCATTTATAACAAGTCTATTATGCTAAATGTAGAGCCCTCACGCACAGATTTCTGCACACCAAATAGGAAATACATCATATCACATGATTGCTCACTTGCCCTAAATGACTGAAAACATTTTTAAACTACACTTGAATGCAGATTATTCACGGTACTCATTGGCTGTATCATGTATAGCTCGTATATTTAAATATTCATGTTTTTTGTAAAATTATTTTGTATGATTCCTATCATCTTCTTCTTCACGTGAGACAGGCGGGGTGGTGCCCTAGTGCCCTCTATTGACAAGCCGTTTTGCGCTAATAGTTGAACCTCCTCTTCAAGATTTCATGAGGTGCATCACCAAAGAAGGAGATCAGTTTCTCAGGCCTGGAGAAAAATGAGTGCACAGTATTTTGTAGGTTAATGAAACAACCAATTACCCTTTGCTGTGGGCAAACAGGATGAAGAGGATGAAAAGGAGTAAGGTCGAGGGATGGGGATGAATATGATGATTTAGTGGTGTTGTCAAGGAGAGGCAATGGAAGAGTAGGTGGGGATTGAGTGGCTTTAGGGAGACTGATTGCAGCAAGAGCTGTCAATAAGTTAGAGGATATTGGAGAGTATAGATATACACCCAACCCCAAAAGAATGACAGAAACATGAAGAATGAACAAGGTAGTATGGAGAAACTTCAAATGAGAAGTCACACAGACAAAAACAATAAAAAACCAGAAGGACACGAACAGGAGAAAAAAAGACGAAGAGGGAGGTAGTGAGACATATAAAGATGAATCAAGCAGCCACTGAAGTAGAGAGGGAGAGTGTGATTGAGAGGATGAGAGGGAGGAGGTGTGGAAAAGCAGCCATGATGAGATGGATTCTACTGGACCGTGAGATTGATGACTCTGCTTCAGAGAGAAGAAGAGATGGAGTGAGAAAGAGGAAAGAGATAGAAACTGGGGAGGAATAAGAGAAAAGTCCTGATGAAAAGAATCATTGCATCCCACAAGACATGGCAAATCTCGCTCCTGATATAAGAATGGGATGCTTTTATCTCAGCCGCTCTATCTTAAAACAGCCCACAAGCATCTCTGCACATTCCAGCATGTGCAATATCTATGATAGGATCAGTCCCATTTTTGTCCCATTCATCATAAGTTATGCATGATAAATACTATTTCACTTGTCTGTGTGTTGAAGAGTAAAAACAGAGCTGGTGCCACATCAAAAGAGATTATGTCTGTAGCAAATAAACATCTGTTTGTAAGGAAGGATTAGATGAAATTTGGCTTTCAGATAGCAAAAATCCGTTGAATTGGGCATCCATCACTGCCTTAGAAACACAACAAACACACTGCAAAATGCAAACTGCCATTGGAATACAGGAGGTACTCCAGTTTGACTATAATAATGAATAGTTTTTATCATATTCCATAGTTAGAGCTTAAATGTATTCCCTTATGATCTGTCACTGTGTCCAATTAAAGCTGTGATTCTAAAAGTTGCTGAAATTTTCTACAGCTAACTGTCCAGCTCATTATGCAGCAAAGTGTGTTAAGTCTACATAGCAAGTTCAGTTTGACATTGAGGTGCAGAGCGGGTGGAGGGTGAGACAAGAAATGGTGGGTGCGGCTCAGGAGTAAGAATGATATGGAGAATGAGTGGATGTGGATATTAATCTTTTCCCACGAGAACATTTCACTTTCACCTTCTCTGTCTTGATTTGACTCTTCCTTCCTCACCATCCCTTCCCTCCTCCTCCTCCTCCTCCTCCTCCTCAGACTTCTAGAGTGGGGCTGATTTGCCCGCCTGTGTCTGGTCCAAGGGGGATAAGAGGGAGATAAACAGCGTTTGCAAACAGAAAGTGGCTGGAGCTGAGGCAGCACAGGCCCTATCAATGGAGAGAGTTTCTAGGGGTATTCACTTTCTTCAGACCACAGAGCTCTTATCAGAGGCTCTGATTGAACGATAGGATAACTGGATGCGGCACAGTCAGGCCAGCAGACTGATAGGATGGGCTGTAATGAATGAGGAATAAAAAAATATTATTAAATGTGTCTCACGCCATGGTGCAGAAAATGCCTTTTTTTTTTTTCAAAAAAATATGCTGTGTTAGAAGTAACACCTCCAGTCAGCATGCTTATCTAACTTCTACATTTCATTATGTGGTTTTGATTTATGTTGCCCCTGACTGTTTTTCTCATCTTTTTTTAGATGCTGTCAAAAGGAGCTGAACATATTCCTGAGAGATGCGATGGGACACAGTGAAACTGAAGTCATGATAAGAAGTCTCTGCAGTGCTCCTTTTCAATCACAGCACCAACAGTAGACAATAGAGGAGTCCATTATCTATAATTAATGTCAACTGTGTTGCGGAGGCAGCCTCAAGCTGCGCCGCCAGATCTAGGACAACCCATGGAGGCGCGGCCTCAACGTTTCTGCCGCCACTGGTAAAGTCAGCCAAGTGACCAGCGATGCCTTCAAAGGTCTCCTGCTTATACTTGCTGACAGTGGTTTGCTGGGCCAGCGCTCTGTGGTACCTGAGTGTGTCCCGCCCCTCCAACTCCTATGTGGGCCAGCTGACGATCCCTATCCGTAAGGTCCCCAAGGTGCACAAGAATGCCACCTTTAGCAACATCCGCACACGCTCACTCAATCCTCACGACTTTGGCTACCTCATCAACGAGGCTAAGAAATGCGAGGCGGAGCCCCCCTTCCTGGTTATCCTGATCAGCACCACCCACAAGGAGTTTGACGCTCGTCAGGCCATCAGAGAGACATGGGGGGATGAGAGTACGTTTTCAGACGTTCGCGTGGTCACATTGTTTTTGTTGGGCCGCAGCACAGACCCTGTCCTCAACCAGATGGTGGAGCAGGAAAGCCAGATCTTTCATGACATTGTGGTTGAAGATTTTATTGACTCCTACCACAACCTGACACTAAAGACACTGATGGGCATGCGCTGGGTGGCCACCTTCTGCTCTAAGGCTCAATATGTCCTAAAGACAGACAGTGACATCTTCGTCAACATGGAGAACCTCATCTACAGCCTCCTGAAGCCCACCACCAAACCCAGGAGGAGGTATTTCACCGGCTATGTCATCAATGGCGGGCCAATCAGGGACATGCGCAGCAAATGGTACATGCCTAGAGATCTGTACCCAGAAAGCAAGTACCCGCCCTTCTGCTCTGGCACCGGCTACGTCTTCTCAGCAGACGTAGCCGAGCTCATTTACAAGACCTCCTTACACACCAGGCTGCTGCACCTGGAGGACGTGTACGTTGGTGTGTGCCTCCGTAAGCTAGGCATCCACCCTTTCCAAAACAGCGGCTTCAACCACTGGAAGATGGCCTACAGCCTTTGCCGCTACCGCCGAGTCGTCACAGTCCACCAGATCTCCCCTGAGGAAATGCATCGGATTTGGAATGACATGACCAGCAAGAAACACCTTAAATGTTAGCAGGACTGTTAGGAGCAGCAGGAGAGTCATGAGGAATGAATGTCCTCTTATTGCCGGCTTGCCTGTCACAGGCATCTGCAAATACTGTACAGCACGTAGCACTGAGCTGAAGGAACAGTATTGACAAACTATCCAGGGGTTTGTCCAGGCACTGATTGGTTTGCCTGGAGCCTCTTTAGTGCAAGGCCAAAGCAAACACCTCTGTAATTCCTTGTCCTCTATCACTCCAAGGTGTTCATGAGTGCTGCAGCTCTCACAGACTCACAAATTAGGCACAAAGTTGGATTTTCAACCAATTTGTTAAACGTTCTGGTGGTTGGCAGTCATCACCAGCAGCACCAGGCATATTTTTACAGATAGTTACAAGACAGGATACATAAATGCTCGTGTTAAACCATACTTTTATACAAGAGACAAACCTTCCCTAATTAATAAAACTGCAAATTAAATAAATGCCAACACAGACATTTGCCCTTTTGGGTTGATTACAAGCTCTAATTATGAATGTTCCTCATGTATTTTCAGTTGTACTTTCTGAACAAGGTTGTTTCTGTTGGATGTACTGTCTGGCACTGCAGCAGCTGTTGTCATTGTGAGGACCATGGTGAGTTTCTAATTGTTATGACTCATTTTAATAGACTGAAGCCTGTGTGTCATGTTGCTCTAATTGTAGGACAGCAGCAAATTATGAGTTGTAATGACTCTATAAGCTGTAATATATTCTTTTCAGAATCAGACATATTTTCTTACAGCAGATCCAGAGCAGATCTTTGTATTGTGCATACAAGAAAATCCTTTTCTGTCTCTCGAAAAAAGAAAGAAAGAAAACAAGCACTGCAACAAGATATCAGATGGTGTGAAGATTTCAGCTGCTTGCATTCAAGTGAATGTTACTTCTGTTAATGTGTAACGTGCAGTTATTTGTCTCAGGCAGTGCTGTGAGCAGGCTGCAGACTATTATATTTTCTATTACTTGAACCTTAAAAGAACAGATGTGCTGTAAGAGCAGTAGTGAAAGAGTGTACTAGAGGCAAATATTACATTTTTGAGTGCTTTTTTCTTTTCAATTAATTGAGATTAAATAAAGCGCTTTTATAACATTTGATTGTTGTGTTTATTGAAGAAAACAATACAGAGATATTTTTGCTCCGCTGGATGAAATGCGCCCCCTTAAACTTAATACACCCGCTTGCATAGGAGGAAACAAAATTACGCTGTGAAGTCTGCAACTGTTGCAAAAACATCAGCCGAAGGAATGAAAGCATCTCATTAGGGCGGCTGTTCATCGCAGCAGCTGTGCTCGGTTTGAAGCGTGGTCCCAACTCTCAACACGTCACTGACAGACACATGCTGAGAGCCTCTGAAATCTCTGAAAACAACACAGCCGTGCAGGTTTGCTTTTTTTCTTTTTTTTATTTTTGCAGGTGTTTCAGAGAGGCAAACTGACTGTAAACAATGTGCGGTTAAATCAAGCAGAGCATCTGTGTAATTGGCAGTTGAATATAGCGATAGCCTTAACCATAAAACCTTAACAAGAAGAATTACAGAGCGAAATGGGTTTTATGTTAAAATAAAGTGCACAAATTAACTTTGTCTGAAAGTTGCCTTAGGTCATAGACTTTGTGTCTTTTGCATCAAACTATTTTTTGCATAAACGCACATCATCAGCCTCATAACATGCTTGCCTAAGTCATACACAATATGGACAAAAGTATTGGAACATGTTCAATTCAGGTGTTTCTTTTCTAACAGAGGTCTGGGATACAAAACAATAATGACAAATGTCATAATATAGTTTTGTATTGTGATAAATATCATATTGCTTATTAATATTGATGTTTATATTTCAAATTAGTGTGAACAGGACATGTTATGAACTGAAGCCATTTTGTGTCCCGATATTTTTGTCCATAAAGTTTATAAACGTCAATATTTCATTAAAGTTTAACGAGATTTTTTTTTTTCATGAGTGAGATGTGAAGAAAGGAGATCATTAGTTGTGGTAGAAAATTATTATTTATAGTCAGAGCATGAAAAATATTTTAGAGAAATTTTGAGGTAAAACGTTTTAAATCATAGTCATGGATAAAAAAAAAAAATAGTTATAAATGTTGACAGAAATTGAGTTAAAAGTATCTCTGAGGCATTTTGGAAGGTAATACTTTAAACTAAACTAACCAATGCAATGCAATGATATTTATCACAATAGAAAACTTCTATATTATAACATTTGTCGTTATTGTTTTGTATCCCAGACCCCTGTTAGAAAGCACCTGAATTCAACGTGTCCCAGCACTTTTGTCCATTTGTGTATGACTTAGGCAATTATGCTATGAGGATAATGATATGGAAAGATGTATTTAAGGTAGATGTCAGTGGACAAATCAACAGCAGACAACGTTGTTCTAATTAGACTTCCTGTGATGCCTACAGGTGTGTATATCTGTGTGTGTACATTGGAGATATAATGTAATAAGATAGAACTTTTTGTTCCAGGCATCATCATCCCAGGGAGCAGCTACATTCCTGTGGGATTTTCTGGTGTAAAAATGAAAAATGTCTTCTGTTCTGCACTTGCAAAGATAAACAGAAAAATGTGGGAGGCACTTGTGGCTAGGCGCTTTTCTCAAATGTTCCACAACCTTATGGGAGTTCGTAGGCAGAAAACACTCTGTTGCTGTTATGATTCTTTCACAATAAACTATTCCCGGTTGTCGTCTCAATGTCAAATATGTTCTTTTGATCAGTTTCATGAACGCTTTTAAAGTAAAAATATAATTGAAGGAGTTTTGTTTCAATGTTTCCATTTAAGATGGATTTGTTCTTCAGGTTTATTGTGCAGAAAGAAAGGACTCCAACTCCGGCAGTCACAGTATGTTATCAGTTAATGACTTTATTTTCTTCCAAAAAATCTGCATTTCCCACTGCAGTCTGCCCAGTGTTACACATGTGAAATAACTGTTATTCACAGCTTTGTATCCTTGATGCTGTGTTTTGCATTCCTCTGATCACCCCCTATGGCATATGCAATTTGATACAATATGCTGAGTAATAGAAAGTCTGCTCTCTAATTGGCCAAACAACCCAGTGGTAGAGCATTTAAAAGGCTAAAGCTTGGGGAAAATGAAAAGCGAGTGATTATTCTGGGGCTTGTGGTAAATGAACCTCATAACGAGCAAGGCGGAGTGGTAGACAATTGGGAACACTCAGATTTCAAAACAAAGAATTGGAAGGCAGGCCTGTAGAGCCTTGGCTGGAAATAAAACACTCTTAGGGCACAGAATAGACCTTGAGTTGCACTATAGATGGTGCAAAGACTCCAGGCAAATTTTCTAATGCTGCATAATCCACTGCAGAGACCGCCTTTTGGAAAAAAAAAATGCATTTTTAATCCTCAAATTCATAATCTTTCATTCTTATTCTTTCAAAACTTTATCATCACAGCCTTCCAGTCCAGTTGTCTTGACCTTTCTATGACCCTGTTCTTTAACATCCAGTGCATGCATGTTTACCAGCAAATAGCCATGGAATAAATTGGCGGTGTGCAGTCCGCCATCTGTGCGGGCGCAGTCATTCCAAGGTGAGAGAAAAGGGCTCATTGAAAGCAGCTGGGGAGCTGCTGTTAAAACCTCTTCTTCCTGCAGGAAAAGTGCCATCACAGCGATGCCGGAATACATCCGAGCGCTGAGCTTCTCTGAAATCATAATGATGCCTTGATGTGTCTGACTACTCGAGAGTGGCTAGGCCTGAAGTGAGCAGTGACCTGAGATCGGCTTCTTTTGTGGCCTAATTACCCAGCACAGGGCTCAGATGTGTACTTTTCTCTAAGTATGTGCACTTGTCTTTGTCTGTGTTCACCTGGAGATGCCACAGTCCATCACCAGACATGACATTTCCTCACAGCTCACAGAGACTGAAAAGTCCAAGCTAGATACAGCTCAGCAAAGCACAGAAGTTACAGGCATGTTTTTGAAGAATTTATGTCACAAAAGTACATTTTCAACAAAGGCTGTGCCGACCTGGTCTCAGAATTCTGTGAAATGAATCCTTAAATCTTTAGCCCATGACTTGTCTGGGCTGAGCATTCTGAATGTATGATTTATTTTAAATATTCATAAAAATTCCAAAGTTTGCTCAAAATTTCAAAACATGCTGATAGAATAGACCTTGATCTTCTTGACCTTCCATACGCATCTGAGCATGCCCCGCCACCTGTGGAATGGTAGGCAAAATACAGGAAAGTAAGTGAAACCAACTCGCTAAAAAAATAGTTGGTTTGGCCTTTTTTTAACAATGTTTGTTTTCACTGTTTGCAGTGGAGTGGTGATTTTCCTTTCTTTTGTTTTTACCAAGTTTTGTACTGTAACTGCTTTTTGGAGGTCAACCAGGTGCTAAAAAGCAGCTAGACTGATTAAAAAAAAAAAAAAGTCCCAAAACAAAAACTATTGTGCCAAAAGTCAAATACTTGTTCAGTGTGTTCATGTTCAACATCCTAAATCTCTTATTGATGTATATTCTGAGTGCCTTATTTAGTAAAAACCTGTAAAACTTCATTTCCTCTCTTTGTCTTTTTCTGTTATTCCACCCGGTTTTGCCACGTAAAACACACAATAAAACAAAACCACTGAAGAAAAGGAACACAAGCGCATACTCACAGCAGCTTTTATGACACTTGAAACAGACGCAGATTCATAGCAGCGTGTTTCATTGAAATAATGTCTCAGAGGGTAAAAGGTCAACTCAAAAGGTTTGATGGCATCAAGGAATCCCCGAAAATTCCATGACGGTTTCACAGAAGTGATACCGATGTAAGTCAGAGACCGAAATTAGCCGTGGTCCAACAGATCATACAGATTTGTAGGCGTATTGTTGTTGTTATTTTCATCATCATCATCATCATCATCATTTCTAGAAACTGAACATTTTCTTGTGTGACCAAGACTGCACAGTCACATTTGTTTTTCTCAGCGATTCCTTTGTGATTCAATGGCAGCGGAGTAGAATAAACTCTACACTTCCCAACGCTTTCAACTTCACACTGCTCCAGAAATGACGTACTTGTCACTTGATGTTTTATAGGCAATCCCATTTTGCATGCCTCAAGCTTTTCCAACCACTCCACGTGTCCATATGCCCATGTCCTGCAGGAGGAGTTTAACCCTAGCTACTCTGAGATATGTAAAACAAAAATCTAAATATTGAAATGTGGTATTAATATGGATATATGCCAGGAGTGACTGTCCTTGTCGATGATGATGATGGCATTTCAGCAGCATGAATTATTTTCTGTCATCCAGAACAGATAGATGGGATTTAAATAGGAAGCATAGATCAGGATGTGAGACAGGGGGTACGACGAGCACTTTGACTGAGATGAGTGTGACAGCCAGGCTGAATCTGAATTGCGTGAGCCATAAATTAACTCTTAATGCCCCGGGACTGAAGCTGATCTCTTGGAACTGATGGCAAAGAAGGCAGCAGGTTCATATTTATGACCAGCTGCGAGCTTAGAAGGCATATTTGCATACTGGGATGAAAGTGAAATCTCATAAATACCTGATAGGAATGTGAATATATCAGGATCATTCGAGTCAGGGAGCAGGTAAAGGAGTAAGGTATCTGCATTCTCCGATCTCAAAGCAGTAGTAACAGGCTGACTGTGAATTTAACGTCAGTATTTTTATCTTGTGGCGTAGAAATATGCGACTCATATTTATGCGTTCTGAGAGCCTCGCAGCGCACACAAGATCTCGATCTGTCAGTGTCTGTGTCTGTTAAATAAAGTAATCTTTCCTGTCTTCTCGCATCCAAGAGAAAGGCATGGCGGTTCAGCAGTTTACAGCATCATTTTCTGTATCTCACAGTGCTCTGTCACTTGTCTTTATGAAACATGTATGTTAACAGAAGAGCTGAGAGTACAACTGCAGCCCTACGCTCATTACACTGAGGATGGGGAATGTGTTGATGCACTAAACAGCCTCGTCATTGTCATTCTGTGCACCAGTGATGAAAAGATGTGTTTTAAGCATGCATACACTAAGCATCTTCCTTGAAAATGCTAAAGCAGTAATTTGCATCTCTTCATATTTATTTGAAAACTCTAGAGATGCAGAATTTTGCCACTAAGAGTTTATCTTGCAGCTGATGTGATAGGAGGATACTAAATCCTTGTTGTCTTAATTAGAGCTTAGTGAAATGAAGTTGCGCAGCCTGAAGCTACACTGTAAGAGACTTTTGGGAAAATGGTTAATTAGTTATTGTTGCTGTACTCAAAAGCTAAATCAAAGCTCTTGAAAGCACAAAATTTGGGGGTGTCTTTTAGAATTTACTCAGCACTTTCTATGGTCCAACACTTTTTGTGTTTTAATAATGTTAAAAGTTCAGCGTGTGAGTTTTAAGGCAGAGCTATTCAACAAGCAGCCCTACCCACAAATAGTAGCATTAAAACCGTACATACGGCTATTTGCAACACTTTACACCATTTTTCAACTTTTGCATCATTTTGCAGCACTGCCACTGTTTACGGAAGGCCAGAGAGACCGGTTTCATGATGAAAACATGGTGCATTCCACGGAGAAGAGACACAAAGTTGACAATGAAAATAAAAAAATTTAACAACATTTGATTTGAGACAACAAAGTAATATTGATGGTCATAAATTGCTTTAAATAGTATGTTTACATTTCTTACTTGCACTAAAAGCCAGCGGTTACTGTGACTGTGATGGTATGTGTTATGTTAAAATTTAACACCAACAGGTTAACAGTTAAATAAAAATGTTGAAAATGCAATGATGATATGTGTGAGCTGTAGGCCTGTAACGGTACACGTACCGAACCGTTTCAGTACACACCTGTTCAGTTCGGTACACAGCTGTACTGAAATAGCACAGTATGCTGAGAAAAAGAAAAAGGAACCAAAGACGTTGTTTGATGCAGAACTTTAAATCCGCACAAGTTCCACACGGACATATTGAAGGACGTGCACAGTGACCCGAAATATGAAATAGCAGCTGATATAAGGCAAAAAACAAAACAAAAAAAAACAAAAATAAATAAATATGATGTGAACCTGGAAGGAAGAGACTAAAGACCCTCCGCCATTATTACAGTCCTGTTTGGGATCAGTCCAGGTCCTGGTGAAAGACAACAACGAGGACAGAACAGTGTTTGCCGCCTATGAACTACGGTAGTTCTAAAACACTTACACTACCTCTGTCTCTCTCTCTCTCTCTCTCACACACACACACACACACTGTATAACCGAGGAATAGAACCCAGAGTTGGACGTAGAAAGTATATAAAATTTCACTTTCGTTTCACGCCAGCGTTAGTTACGTTAGTTATGGTTAGTTATGGAAAAAAAAAAACATCCCCCCTGCAAATCGCACCCTGCACGTGCGCACACGTACACAAAGTGGCCTAAACAGTGGGTTCTGTGTCCTAAAATAAACAATTTGGTTAATTTTTTGGTTTTGTCAATGCTGTTCTTCAGTTTGTTTAAAGAGAATACCAGTTTGTCCTCTTGTTAATGGTGCACTTCATGTGGAATTTTTTGGGTATTTTTATGCAGAATGTAAACTGACAGAACTGTGATGTGATTTTTATTGTTTGTTCAAAACTACCTGTCAGGGAAAAGTGCAATACTAATGTTTAAAATACATTTAGTAATATTAATAATGTATTTTATTTTCTATTTGATTTATAGCAGCAGAATTATATTCCTGTTTTTCTACATTCTATTGTGTCCAAAAATTGGGGGAAAAATTTTCGAAAATTAATAAATGTATTAAAGACATTTTGAGGGGTTTTCTTTCTTTCCGTACTGAACCGAAAAAAAAAAAAAAAACGAACCTTGGCTTTCAAAACTGAAAACGTACCGAACCGAAAATGTTGTGTACCGTTACAGGCCTAGTGAGTTGTACATCCAATATTAGTGTAGTACTACAGGGGTCCAGCCCACAGTCTATAGAATTCTGACAATTTGGCCTATGGGAAAATATAGTTGAATAGCACTGGTTTAAGGGAATCTAACTGCAGAAATAGCATATATTATGCACAACAATGTTTCGGCTAGTGCATAATCACCCAAAGTAAGAGACAGATGAGACCTCTATATCTATAGCAGTGCAGAATAGACTTCTTCTTCCTTATCTCTCTTAGGCTGCGAACAACCCCCCGTATCTATAGATACTTTTATTATTATTATTATTATTATTATTATTATTATTATTATTATTGTTATTATTATTATTATAGAAAGATTTCAGGGGGATATATTTTTCCCGTATAACAAGGTTTGTGTTTTGTCAGTGTGAGGGTGAAGTGATGGGAGTTCGTTTAGCGTAATCTGAAAATTTACCACTAGATATCACACACTGAGCCTTTAAGATAATGAAAAAAATCACTCAACCTCACCAGAAAAACATATAAAAATGAAAAATTAAAAACAGGTGGCAGAGATTTCACCACAGAAGACCAGGTTTCATGTCTTATTTCCAGCCAAATATTCCTCTCATATCCCTGTTGACATATAGCTGAGCACATCCCATTAATTTCCAACTGATGACAGGCTACACACTGTATGAAATCAGCCTTACTCTTTTGGAAAAAGTCAGCTTTTCGATATTTATTCATTTCCAAAAACATGAAATCATTTATCAATTAATTTTCTGTAACTGCTTCATCCCCTTGTGAGAGTGTTTGTCCTTCTGATATGGCCAAATGTGGTCTTTGTTTTGGTGTATTGTGGTCTTTGTTTTGGTGTATTGTGGTCTTTGTTTTGGTGTATTGTGGTCTTTGTTTTGGTGTATTGTGGTTTTTGTTTTGGTGTATTGTGGTCTTTGTTTTGGTGTATTGTGGTCTTTGTTTTGGTGTATTGTGGTCTTTGTTTTGGTGTATTGTGGTCTTTGTTTTGGTGTATTGTCTCTACCAGAGAGGACCTTTACTGCAGCTGAATAAAGGTGTGTATAGCAACCTGCAGCAAAATGTGCACTGAATTCAGTTTTGTTGTAAACATGCCTAAAGAATCCTTCTAAAGCTAGAATCATATCAGTAAGTCCCACAAATATGCTCTTTGGAGACAGGTTACATAATAAGAGGAATATATTGTTTAAATCAGTGATTCTCAACTGGTCTGGCTTCAGAACCCACTATCGTCGTTCAACGACAAGCCGTGACCCAATTTGATAAAAGTTAAACTTTTATTTAATGAAAACATGGTTTGTTTTGAACCTGAAATAATACAGAGTATCACAATATGCCAACACAGAAGACAAGTTTAATGATAAGCCAAAATGACCAGCAGGTGGTGATGATAAATACTGAAATATTCCCTTTAACCCTCCGGTATCCCGTCCACCAAGGCCCTTACCAAGCACCAAGTGTGCCATTTTGGCACACTTGTGGAATAATGTCAAAAAATTTTCATTCAGTTTGTTTTTAATTCTTTTGCACTTTTTTTCTATTTCATCAGCTTGAGCCTTAAATAAAAATACCAAATACTCAATAATTGTCACATTTTTTTTAACCCTTTAAATGCCATGTTTGTAATGTAAACAAACCATTTTTTGGATGCAAAAAACACACAAAAACATTTCTTTTCAATATACTACATAAAAAGTGGATCACATATTATTTGATTTTTTTCATCCTGGCATATGTCAATGATTAACAGCAATAGTGGTTAATTTGCCTGATTATTTTTGGCGCTGGGTCAAATGTTCAAAAATACTAGCATCTGTCACCAAGTGTGCCAAAATGGCACACCTATAAATCAAACTATTAAATATCATGTATTGATTTATTTTCTGCTCTAATTTGATTTTATTTTTGTTAATCAAGGTCAGCCCTAATCATACATATCAAATAATCATTCATTTTAGATTTTTTTTTAGCCCTTTAAACGATCTCTTTTCATCATGATGTCACTACATTTTTTGATGCAAAAAACACAAAATATGTTGTTGTTTTTTTTTTTCCCGAAATACTACATAAAAATTGGATTACATATTATTTGATTTTTGCAGCCTGGCATATGTCAATGATTAACAGCAACATTAACAACATTAATAAATTAATCTAGATCCTCACCTCTCAAATGAAGCCCAGATATCAGTGAAAGCAGGATTTATGCCTTAATGGCTTACAGATCAAAAACAGTGGTTAGAATGGAAGAAATAATATGTTTTTGGCACACTAGGGAGACAGATGCTAGTCTTGTAATTTTCTTTTGTTTACAATGGGCAAATTTTAGTTGGTGGACAGAATTTTAAAGATCATGCACAAATGAACAACTTTTCAATTCTAACCTTATTTAAATTGTGAAAAATAATATAAAGTTTTTTAACACGAAGTGCAAAGTGTGCCTAAAAGGCGCACCCGGATACCGGAGGGTTAACACTAAATTAGGTATATTTAACCCAAGTGCACACAGTTAAAAATTCAAAGTGCATTCAATCACTTATTCAAGCATTAAACACGCTAAGGTTTTTATCCTCCATATCTGATGTAGTTGGTGTCATACTTGAGTTTAGTCATGATTTGAACAGAAACTTTTGGATCTCCTTTTATGCTGTGAAATGTCTGGTGTTAATTAGCATTACAGCACACTACTGCCACCTACTGTTGGGGAGTGTGAATGGACGGTGCCCCGCTCCATCAGAAATAAAGCACACGATCTGTTTCTTAACATAATTTTTTGCCCAGGTAAAGGCCCACGACCCACTGAAGACAGGTTTGCAACTCACTTGTGGGTCGCACCCCACCAGTTGAGAATCACTGGTTCAAATGACACCATCAAAACAGAATACTGACCTAGTCTAAGTAATAGTGTGCTTGTAAATGTGCTCACACAACCTAAAGGAAACAGGTCTGTTGAGTTTCTTAATGCTATCAATGGTAATTTTATGTCCACGATATTCTATTCTATTCTACTGGGAGTGACTGGATATCTACTTATTCCACCTCACGCCTCTTCAATATGTCTTGGGGTAAAACCTTGATAGCTGTTCTTTCTTAAAGTGGACCTGAACTGGTCATGCTTACCATATTAACCGTGCTTTGTATTTTAAATATAGGCAACAGAGGCACAAATTCAGCAAAAAAATTGCTATAAATGCACCACACTGGACTTTTTATTTCGTGAATTGCAGGTGTGGGCAGAACCTATGAGGAGCAGCCATTATCGGCTGTAAGAAATGTACCTGTTGTTGTTTCCAGGTGATGGAGTACAAGTAAATAAGCAGCAGCCAGTGAGCAAGATTGAGTGGAAAGTACATGTTTGCCCTTGTTGTTTGTGCAGCCATAAGCTTTGCAGTCCGACATTGTCCTGGAGACGTGACCCAGCACTGGCTGATAATGCATCATCTTAGACCGGTGTCTGCTGTACGGGGTCAGTGACCAGTCCATCACAGCCCAGCTAATCAGACAAAGCATGGGGTCTGCATCAGTTTCGGTGCTGGAACAGCCTGTGAAGGAGGCAACATGTCGCTGAAGATGCCTGACTAACAGAGCAGCTGCTTAGTGCTCGTGTGTACTTGACAACAGGCTATAAGGTAAGTTACCACTAATAACACTGGTCAACAACAAATTTATTGTTTAAGTTTTTTGAGCTGATTTAGGATAATTTTGGTGTGCTGAATCCAAAAATTCACATTAATTTTGCTCAATCAGGTCAACTTTCTGACTTTCTGGCTTTTTAACATTTTTGCTTACATTCATGGGCATTTTCAAATCATATGATACAATATTCTTTCATATTTCTTGCAATAAATGAGTTCTGAAGATTTTACTTTTGCCAATTTATGATTAATGTTTTTTTTTTAATATTACAGGTGAATGAAATGGCTTCAACTAGAAGATCTTGCAAAAATAAGCCTGACGTATTCGGCTACATCTGCGGTGAATACATAATAAATAATAAATACATCCTGTTAGAAAATGATTTTTTTGCTCTTAAAACCTATTTTGGGTGAGAACTATATAAAAAATCAACTGATAAAGTCACAAAAATGTAATCAATTTTGGGAGAAGATCAAATTTTTCAAAATCAAATTAGCAAAAAAACCTGACCTGATTGAGAAAAACTGATGTCATTTTTGGATTTAGCGGTGCAAAATGGTCCTAATTCAGTTGAAAAAACCTAGACAACTTGCAAAAAAACATTTTTTTGTAACCCAATGTAATATACTGGATCTTTTGAGATACACTATATTGCCAAAAGCATTCACTCACCTGCCTTGACTAGCATATGAATTTAAGTGACATCCCATTCTTAATCCATAGGGTTTAATATGACGTCCACCCTTTGCAGCTATAACAACTTCAACTCTTCTGGGAAAGCTTTCCACAAGGTTTAGGAGTGTGCTCATGGGAATTTCTTACCATTCCTCCAGAAGCGCATTTGTGAGATAACACACTGATGTTGGACGAGAAGGCCTGGTTCTCAGTGTCTGCTCTAGTTCATCCCAAAGGTTCTGTGGAGTTGAGGTCAGAACTCTGTGCAGGCCAGTCAAGTTCATCCACACCAGACTCTGTCATCCATGTTTTGAGCACTGGTGTACAGTCATGTTGGAACAGGAAGGGGTCATCCCCAAACTGTTCCAACAAAGTCGGGAGCATGGAATTGTCCAAAATCTCTTGCTTTAGCATACCAAAAGATTTTGGACAAATGGTCAACAATTCCCATAAACACACTCCTAAACCTTGTAGAAAACTTCCCCAGAAGAGTTGAAGCTGTTATAGCTGAAAAGGGTGGACCAATGTCATATTAAACCCTATGGATTAAGAATGGGATGTCACTTAACCCATAAAGACCCAGTGCTATTTTTGTGGCAGTTCCCAAATAACACTGGGGAACACAATTTTTGTTGAGTTAGGTCTGACAGCTGTTTTTAACTAATTTTTGGGTGCAGAATCCAAAACTGATCTCAGTTTTTCTCTATCACGTCAAGTTTTTGAACTAAAGGATCTTAAAAAATATGAAAAATACTGTACTTAACAGATATGTGCTTGTTTTATAAACATTTTCAAATATTGACATACAATGAAATATGAAAGAAACAGGCATGACTGCAATGTTTATTTAACACTATTATGTTTTTACAAAGGATATGGCTACTGTCATTATAATTGTGTGCAAGTAGTTAAGGTAAAAATTTATGTTTATAGCTCTTTCTGGAGTGTTCAACTTGAGGACTATCGTGTTTGATGCTCCAACAATAGTCAGCCATCTACCCTGATAACGTTCTTCCATAACCTTCAAATCTTGGTGAAATCGTTCACCTTGCTCATCGCTAACCAAGATTTTCTGGAAAGCTGGCAAGATGGTAATGCAGAAAATGTAGTTCAATACTCATGTTGCAACCAAGCACTTTGTAGCTCTCCAACAGTTTCTGAACAATTTCTGTGTAATTACTTGCACGTGTATTTCCAAGAAAGTTCTTGACAACGTCTTTGAATGATAATCAAGCATTCTTCTCAAGGTCCGACATAGTCCCAGTGAACTGTTCATCTTTGATGAGCTGCCGAATTTGTGGACCATCAAACACACTGGCCGAGTTTTACTTTAAAATATGCAAAATATGCTTGTTTGACAAATGCACTGATGTTTGCCCTCTGACTTGGAATGATGAAACTATCACAAATATAGCAAAAGAAGTCAGGGTTGTTTAGGCATTTACGACGAGAAGTAGCAGGAGCAGACATGATCTGGAACAAAGGAAATATTCCTATGTCAGGGATTAAAGCAAAAAATTTTCATCTGACTGAAAATTTTCTTCTGGTCAAAATCATTGGCCAGTATTAAAAATGATGCAATACAATACTACTATAGCGTACAAGTTTATATAGTCAAATTTGGCAATACTGTAAAACACACTGAATGGGAGAGTGTACAGGTGTAGAAGATTAGTAACATGGATTGAAAAAATGTCATGAGTGGTATTGGTGGGGGGTCTGGGGGTCCTCCCCCAGAAAATTTTTAAAGCTTCAGGTCAATTTTGGTGCTCTCTGGTTAATTTTAAAGGGTATGAAAACCTTTGAAGCAAGTGAAAATAATAACTAGAAGAAAACCTTACTGCAAAAAATGAGTGAGGCTGCTTCATTTTTTTGCACCATGATCTAATTGGAGTTCCATCGTCTCCCTTCTCATCAAGCCACGCCCACCTCCATCTATTTTTCACGCATCTCTCAATAGTTACCACTTCAGCACCTTGCTCGACAAACGTGTCCATGATGTCGTATATGATAGCCAAAATAATCTGTACGTCGTTAAACCTGTGTCCACAACCCCCTCCCTCCAATATCATGTTCTCTTTTGATTGGAAGAAATTACGTCAACTGAAACAGAAATTATATTCCGTTACAGATACTCTGAGGGTATTTAAAAAACAGTGGCTTTGCAAATACCAAGGGTGTTATTCATTCAATTTTATCTTCATACTGTACCACACAGATAGAAATAAGATACTAAACGGGTAAAAATGAAGCACTTATGCAGTTGGGCGCATAACCGCGTAAGGCCGCGGCGCGCACAACCGTACGCACGGGAAGGGCACATACACACAAACACACACACTAGTCATATACCGGCAAGAGGAGATAAGCTATGAACCCAAACATGAAGGTACATGTAGATCAGTTCTGTCTTCTTCCCTTTTCGCTGTGGTTCTTTCATAATGAAAGCTACTTGTTAGCACTAAACTACAGTTAGCGTCTGGAAGCTGAACTTCAGTAAAGCTGAACTTGTCCATGTGTTTCTGAGGCACAGAATGAGCAGCGTTTCCTTCCAAACATAAATAGTCATCAATCTGTCCTCCCGACATAAAAATAAAGAAGTCATCTTATTATCATCACTGTTAAACCTATCAGCCCCCTGTGCCTGTGTTAAACACCTGCAGACCCAGGACAGGATCGTGGTGCCGACTGGACTCCGCGAAACACGTGGGGAAGTTACTTCAATATGACTTTTTCCCCCCTCAATTTTTCCATTTGATGGAAATCTGTCGTGGTGACGGAGAACTTTAATCCCTGACCTATGTAAATAAAACACTAAGATGGAATAGTTACAAGCTTTGAAAACTAAAAAAACAGCATAAAACAAAATAGAACTTACAACGGTATGCCCATGGTTACAAGTTTGAGAGAAAAGCCAGCACAAATCCTCTTAATTCCTACTATGCTAGCTTTCTGTTTGCAGATATTGATAGTACTGACCTATTGGGAGCTGCACACACTTCTCACCACACTGTCTCAATTGTGACTGCACAAACAAGTTGCCACGTAGCTGTAGATGAGTCCACTCGTCATCAGCTGGCAAGTCTTACTACAGCTAATCAGTGGAATTTGGCTTATCTGGAGGGTGAGCTGTGGAGAAAAAACTTGACGTGCTAGAGCAAAATTGACTGTAATTTTGGAATCAGCATGCCAATTTTAGTTTTAATCAGCATAAAAATCTAACTCAACAGAAATTTTTTTTCAAATTGCTCCCCAGTGTAATTTTTTCTCTGTATTTACCCTTTCTTAATGATTAATTTACTGATCATGTAGATGTTCATTAAAGCTCAGAGTAAAGGTAAGGGTTCAAAATCAGAGAAAACTCAAGAAAAAGTGACTTTTTCGGCAAAGATATCAATAACTGGACATAAAAATAAGTGTCTCCATCCACTGTTATTGGTCCAACTCCATGGGTTTTAGTGGTGAATCAATGTTGTAGAAGGTGACGGTGTTTCCACGGTAACTACGGAGCCTCTGAAAGTCCAAATAGGTCATATCTGATGACCATGAAGAGATGACAAACTGCATTTTACACCAGATATTTACATGTTTTGGTAAGATCAGTGGATTAGAAGTTGTTAAACATTTTAGATCAGTACATGGTTTTGGTTACTGGTGGAGGTTTGGGTCTTTATGGGTTAAGTTCATATGTGCGCAGGTGAGCGAATACTTCTGGCAATATAGTGTAGCTGGCAATGGAGATTTACTACAGGTACCCTTTAACCCTTTCACACATTAATAATGAGAACCTTAGTTAAGATTTTTTTTTTTCTTGAGTGTTTTTATTCCTCCATAGGCATGAAAAAAACAACGTGATCAAGTTGTTTTTTTTTCATGGAGTTACAAAAATGTCCATGCATTTAATTTTTGAAGTAAAGAAACGTGTTTAAAACCCAATATCAGAAATTGATATTAAAACAATGACATAAAATCTGATGTTTTCTCACATTTTAACATATTGTAATGCTAATTATTACTCTTTTCATGGAGATAATATGCAAAAAAAAAAAATACAACAACAACAACTTTTTTGTTCTAACAAATAACAATTGATTTACACTGAAACATGTTACTGCAGATCAGGTTTATCAAGAACAGCAAAGTTACAGTAATGGTATGAGTTACAGTGTATGGGATGGTGCTTAAGCATCCACTGTGTTGGCTGATATGGAACTAAAACAACAAAACCCATGAATATGCAAGAGAACAGCTGGAGAATAACTGTCCACTGTAGTGACCACTATGTATGAAAGGGTTAATGTGAAGATGAAAAAAAAAAGTAAATGTGTTGAAATTTGACAAATCAAGCTAAAGTTTGCAGCTTCACATCTGAAAGTGTGCATCGAGTTCCTTCCATCCACCAATTTGGCCTCGGATGTTATTATTTCGCTCTCGTAGACAAAACACAGAGTTTTTCAGTCATTAACAATGGTCCAAGCCACACTGCAGAGGACCTGTGGGGAGTTCAGAGACTCATTTGGGATGTAATTAATCTCTGTTAAAACCACATCCATCTCACTCCTTACCTGACCCACATTTCACATGCAATTTTGCGCTTCAGAGCACAAACCATTGGGAACATGCCTAAAGAGACAGGGAGGGAAGGAAAAAGAAAAGGCGGAGTGATTGCTATGCAGCAGGAGTTTAAATGTAAAAAACAGTGTCAGGTAGACGAATGGCTGGAAAAGACTTAAAGCCTCACTGTGACATGAAAAGCCATTTCAAAAGAAAAATAGTTGAATATGTTTTCTTTTGACTACACACTTGCTGGCCTTTTGTTCCCTTCTTCCATTTATTTCTCCTTCTGGTGCCACGTTCCTGTCTCCCCCACCTTCCACATCTCATTCTCACAGTGATAATCTAAGCCTGGTTTAAGCTTCTATCTACTTTCTCGCTGTTTCCTCCTGTCTGCTTCTGTTCTTACCGCGAGGCCATGAAAATCCTCAGCAGATGCCGGAGAGACTGTTTGGCTGCGGCTCTGTGCTGTTGACAGACAACACAGCTTTAAACGTGGAAACAAGGCTATTCGAGGCAGGTTTTTGTGAAGATCGAATGCACAAAATTGGAGATGAAGACGCAGGATGGGGGGGGGGGTGGAGGAAAGTCCCACAAATATTTTCTTTGCACTTGTTTGGTATTTTTCTCCAAACTTGTCAACATGGAATGATTTATGGCAACAGCATGGGGGAAAATACAAACATTTTTGCTTGTCATAGTGAGGCTTTTTATACTCCAACTACTACACATAGATGTAAATAAAGAAAATACATATATTGATCCAGATTCATCACCAATCCATAACCCTTTCATGCGTAGTGGTCAGTAGAGTGGACAGCTATTCAAAAGCTGTTCTCCTGTATATTTATGGGTTTTGACATGTATTTATTTATTTATTTATTTAAACTATAACCGAGATGGCTGACAGGACATCAGAAATGCTGAACATCCCAGGAATATCTTGTAAATCCTTCGATATCAGGACACCCCTGTAGGTAGAAAAATATGCTAGCATCCAGTAACATCTAAGGATTAATATCAGTGTTAAAAATTCCAGATATTTATTTCGTATTGGAAGAAATTTGCCAATTAATCAGGTCCACTAAATCTGACGCCATGCATCACTGGCTGTATTTCAACTTCAATTCATACCATTAGTGTAACTTTACCGTTAATCGATTGATCTGCAGTCACATGTTTTAGTGTAAATCAATTGCTAATTGTTCTTCGAGTGTAATAAACAGTTGTTTTTGTTTTTTTGTTTGCATAATATCTCCATTAAATGAGTATTAGAATGTGTTAAAATGTGAGAAAACATCAGATGGGGAGCATTACAAATGTTTAATTGCATAGTCTTCCCACTGTATATCATTTTCTGTTGTTGTTAACCCTTTCATGCACAGTGGTCACTCCAGTGGACAGTTCTTCTCCAGCTGTTCTCTTGTAGATTCATGGATTTTGTTGTTTTACTTGCATATCAACCAACACAGTGGATACTTACGCACCATCCCATAATACACTGCAATTCATACCGTTACTGTAACATTCCTGTTCTTGATAAACCTGATCTGCAGAAACATATTTGAATGTAAATCAATTGTTAGTTGTTATTAGACTGTAATTAACAGTTTTTTGTTGTTTTTTTTTTGTTTTTTTTAAGTTGTTGTGTTTTGTTGTTTTTTGCATATTATTTGAGTGAGTAATAACTACTATTATAGTATGTTAAAATGTGAGAAAACATCAGATTAGCAACATAAAAAAAAAACATTTATTTCATAGTTTTCACACAGTATGACAGTAAATACATGTTTCTTTGCTTCAAAAATTAAACGCATTTTTGTAACTCCATGAAAAATAGGTTCATAAAAAAAATTTCAATCACATTGTTTTTTTCATGCCTAAAGAGGAATAAAAACACTCAGGAAAAAAAAAAAATCTTGATTAAGGTTCTCATAATTTGTGCATGAAAGGGTTAAATACACATTTCTTTGCTTCAAAAGTTAAAAGTATGGTGGACATTTTGTAACGCCATGAAAAATAGATTCATAAATAAAATATTAAAAAAGCAGTTGCATTGTTTTTACATGCCTAAAGAGAAATAAAAGCACTCCGGAAAAAAGTCTCGACTAAGGTTCTCATAATTCATGCATGAAAGGGTTAATACTTTTAAGAATTTGTAACTAATTAAACTGGAGAGAAAAGGCATATTATTTAACGTGAAGATTGACAACTCAACACAACCTGGAGGATAGCTTAATCATCCTGAATATCACCATCAATCCTCATTATTTAAGGTTGACCCTCATTGACATGTGATGAAGATGGTATTCGACTTAATTCAGGACTGATTTCAGACATGATGTCAAGATCCAATGAGACAAAACAGATGATCTAAAGAGCTTCATTTCATCTCACAGATTTAAAATTTTTTAAGACAAATGCATTTCAGGCTCTTTTGGGTCCCTTTCTAAAACATTTTTATGCTTTTTAACTGAGAGAATTTCCCACCTTTCATAGTATTGTGATGTCAAACACAGGTTTAATGGACAAACACGGAAATGCTTTAGAAAAAACAAACAAACAAACATATACTGTACATACCTCAATCATTGGGTTCTTTTAATTTTTTACTTTTCTGGTCATTTCTACATGAATTTTTACTTGTGATTTATCACAGCTTATCTTAAAACCCTGACCATATTTTCAGGGGAAAAATGCCTAAAAAGACATACCCAAAGTAAATGAAGAATTACTTCACAATAATAAGGTTCATATGGATGTTCTTGGTGTCTATGGACATTTAGAGACCTCACAGAATCTATGCCCATTGTCTAAAATATTGTATCTATTACTATGCCTGAGTAAACTGTAACAAACTAAAAGAGAAATTAGAATTTTTTATCCTCGCCGTTTTTTTTTCGGCTGGATTGACGTTGATATGCATAAATTAATTGTTCATGTTGGAGATTTTTAATAGTGTATATTCCACCCCACAAAGATTAAAAATCATGTTTGAACATTAAAGTTTGCACTAAAATACACTTTTGATGTACTTTTATTAACATTAGGGTCTAAACTTTGAGCAAAAGTTGAAAAAAACATCCATTGTCCTGATTTATTATATTTTTATAGTAGATGAATATTAATATAATTTTTTTAGCCCTAATATAATTTTTTAGCCCTATCAGCCTAAAGGGGTTAATATTACCCTCTGTGTTCTACATTTTTTAATGAAAATCTGTTATTTTTCTTTGATTAATTTTCTGACCATACAGAAGTTCATTAAGTTCAAAATAAATACAAAGGCTATTACATCTAGAAAACTGAAGAAACCTTTGATGACTTTTGGTGACTTTTGAAACAAAACCGAAGATAAGCCTCTGAATGTCCAAATGGGTCAAATTTGATGATGATAAAAAGCAGAGAAACTGCATTTTACCTCAAGTATTTCACCGTGTTAATAGGATTAGTGGATCAACAGGCATTAAACATTTTAGATCAGTACATGTGGACCTCAGAAACTTGATACAGGGTGGCATGGGAGTACAATAGATATTTCTAATACAAAATTGGTAATGGATTCAACAAAATATCTGATATATATGAAACAACTTCTGAACAAAATTAACCTATAGTTTCTTTCTTTTTTTGCATGGATGAAAAATTCAAGGACAAGCCACTTATCTTTGGTGTAATAATGATTGTACTCAGACACTCTTTTTATCATGATGTATGATTATTTTTTTTTTTTTTAATCAAGTTTTGTTTTGTTGCTCCTACAGCATGCATTTTTGGCTCATTATTGCATTATGTACAACCATACCTAATTTTATGAAGACTTTTTTAGGATATGTTTTTTAGTCCAAAAAAGAAAAAACTACAATAATTGTCTGTAAGATGTAGTGGATTAAAAGAATAAAACACTTTTTAAAACATTTAGCCAATTTATTGTTTATTTCAGTGCTTTGAGAAGCTCGTGGACACAACTGTGGTTTGTTTTTACAAATTGTATTAAGAACAGGAAGCTTAGTGGAATAAGTGGAGATCCACTGCTGTGATGCAGTTTTGACAAAAAAAAAAAACAAAAAAAAAAAAAACGGTTAGTAAGTGTTTCACAGTTACTTCTCCTCCTCTCTGTAAGGTAAGAGCCTTGAGGATGTTCAAAATCAGGCACCTGACATATCACAGCTGTGGAGAAAATGTACATTATGAAGTCCATAAAAGTATGTTTTTCCATCATGAAGGTAAACATCACACAGTGCTGGTGGAGCTCTTTCTCATTCCATCACTCACCAGCTGTGACAACTGTGAAGTGTGTGATCAGGTTTTCATCCAAATGTATCAACTTTAACCAAATTCTCAGAAAATGTGCAAAAACAAAATGCAGATTTATGCGTGTCTATCCACTATTATTATGCAAATATAAAAAGAGCTGGTTCATCCTCATCACCATCACCATCATTACCATTACCATCATCATCATCATCATCATCATCATCATCGTCATCATCATCGTCATCATCGTCATCATCATCACCATCATCATCATCGTTGTTATCATATAATATGGCATTTCTGTTTGTTGATTTTATTGATTTAGAAATGTTGTCATCTCCTTATTGGTCCTTACATGCAGACTCATGTAATTATTCACTAATAATGTAATAAATTAAACTTGTATTGATACACACTTTACAACTTTTCCACCTTTTTTAAGTATAAAAACTTTTTTTGCAGTACTTAAAAGGTTTACTGTTATTGCTGGGAATACTAGAAAACTGGATGAAAACTACTACAGCTGAAAAAAACATAGGGACCATGACTTTTTCTTTTTGCAGACAATATAAAGACTGAACATGGAACATATTTCATTTTGTCAATATACTTTCAGGCCTGTTTTCCTTGTCCTAACAAAATAGGACAAGGGTAGTTTAGATCCAGTAAAGATGTAAAAACCTTATATAATGTGAAACAGCTGATGTCAGCAGGTGATGGTTATCATTGTTTGGAACAAAAGCAGCAACCTCTTCTTTCAGGAGAAAAGATGGACCAAGGATTGCTCTTGAATGCACCATACATTTCAGAGTGAATCAAAACCTTTGTCAAGACCTGAAAAATGTGTCTTTTATGCATATTTTCCATACATGGACTATGGTACTTTGGAAGTGGAATACCCTAACAAAGCTGTTTTACAATTGTGTATTACTCTGTTTTAATAACATATTGCACCCTCCCTCCTTTTTTTTTAATCTTTAAAATACTGTAGTGTTGTTTTATGTATAGTTTAGACAAATCCAGCAAAAACAAGTTTTTGTGGGTTTTTTTTTTGCACCATGATCTAATTGGAGTTCCATCGTCTCCCTTCTCATCAAGCCACGCCCACCTCCATCTATTTTTCACGCATCTCTCAATAGTTACCACTTCAGCACCTTGCTCGACAAACGTGTCCATGATGTCGTATATGATAGCCAAAATAATCTGTACGTCGTTAAACCTGTGTCCACAACCCCCTCCCGCCAATATCATGTTCTCTTTTGATTGGAAGAAATTACGTCAACTGAAACAGAAATTATATTCCGTTACAGATACTCTGAGGGTATTTAAAAAACAGTGGCTTTGCAAATACCAAGGGTGTTATTCATTCAATTTTATCTTCATACTGTACCACACAGATAGAAATAAGATACTAAACGGGTAAAAATGAAGCACTTATGCAGTCGGGCGCATAACCGCGTAAGGCCGCGGCGCGCACAACCGTACGCACGGGAAGGGCACATACACACAAACACACACACTAGTCATATACCGGCAAGAGGAGATAAGCTATGAACCCAAACATGAAGGTACATGTAGATCAGTTCTGTCTTCTTCCCTTTTCGCTGTGGTTCTTTCATAATGAAAGCTACTTGTTAGCACTAAACTACAGTTAGCTACAGTTAATAACATATTGCACCCTCCCTCCTTTTTTTTTAATCTTTAAAATACTGTAGTGTTGTTTTATGTATAGTTTAGACAAATCCAGCAAAAACAAGTTTTTGTGGGTTTTTTTTATTACAGGAGTCAGTCTACACAGAAGTCATGGCTTACGTCTCAGTTTTTGGGTCATGGTGCACGGTACAGTAAAGTAAAATATGGAAAAAGCAACAAAACATCCCACATGCAAATGCCTTAGTTTCTTTTAATTTAATTTGATCATGATGGGACCTTTTCTGCTCTTGTTTGACCAGCTCTGATCAGTGTGTTGGTCTGATCCATTCATGAGGGAACTGATCAGAAGGAAGGACTCTTGTCTTATCTTGTCTTTAATGGAAGTGACTTGGAAAACAAGTGAGTACAGGCGGACAACGAACTGATGACAATACCCTGCGGTGAGGCCCGAAGGTAAAAAGCACTGCGATAAAAATATTCTTATGAATAAATATGGGAAATAATTGCTATTGTAATTATTACTGCTCCTCTGTTATTTGTTGTTTTTACTAGTACTTTCTAAAGTGCAGTTGCCTGTTTTTTTCCACTACTGTTTGATAGGTTTTTTTAAGGGCCATTCCACCGAATGGGTGCCATTTCCATCCCCAGGACATTATATGTATAAATGTGCATGAAAATCAACTCTAAAATACAGGGGTTGGACAAAATAATGGAAACACCTAACACTGTGGCATCATAGAAGGTGTTTCCATTATTTTGTCCAACCCCTGTACATTTTACTATTCAGCAAAGTGTCCTGCACATTGATCTAATTGCAAATTTCAAATATTTATTTGAAAATATTAATAAAAACTACCTAGAACACTGAAAAATAGCATTTGTTGCCTGTCCCCATTCTCTAATGCTACACTTTACCATGAATTATAATGATTAAAATACTTCAGAAATGTTATTTTTTTTGCATTGTTGTGTGTTCCATCTATGTTTTAAATAAATTTTTTTTCATGAGAAATCCATAATATTTTTGTGAAAAAATACATTTTAGTCGTGTCCCTGGGTTCTCACTCAGTCCTGTTACCCCCTCTGAAAAATCTGGAATATTCCACAAGTCCCATGTTCAGCAGGAAGTGACATAAGCTGGATTTTCTGAAGGCCATGGGAAGATCAAAACTAAGTTCTGTCATTTTTTTTCTAAATATTTGATGATATTGTAACTGTGACTGAGAAGGTTAATCTCAACACTCAGTCCTGTTACCAAAATTATTTCTTAGATGTTATTTGTTTATCTTAAAAATACAGATTTTTTGAAAATCACCAGAATGTGCTCAGTGTCCTCCTGCTATTACCATGAATGCCATGTGGCTGGATTTCATGAACTTGCTAATTCTGTGCTAAAAACTCATTCCTGTTACTTTCAGTCCTGTTACTCAAATAAAGAGTAACAGGATTGAGTAACAGTAACGGGAATGAGTAGCATCCTCTGGTTTATTGATTTATTAGTGAATGTTACTCAATATAATACTATTCACTTGATTTTAAAGTTTTACAGTTGAAATTATTCTATTCATTTGGCTAGTTCTGTTATAGTATATAGAGCAATCTGCACGTGTCTGTACAACCTCTAAATATTAATAATTTGTATAAAATTTGGACCGAAGTAATTTGGCCAGATATGGAACCAAATGC
Organism: Sphaeramia orbicularis; assembly: GCF_902148855.1. Taxonomy (NCBI): domain Eukaryota; kingdom Metazoa; phylum Chordata; class Actinopteri; order Kurtiformes; family Apogonidae; genus Sphaeramia; species Sphaeramia orbicularis. The sequence goes on along the minus strand of NC_043958.1, from coordinate 26,672,348 downwards.
AGGGTTCTAATCCAGAGAATCTGAAAAAAAAAATTTTGGACCAGCCTAACACACACACACACACACACTCATTCCTGTTACCCAATGTTCATTCCTGTTACTAAATAACTTTTTCTAAAAAATAAAGATAAACCACCAGATTTTTTCAATTATGTGTGGTCCATTCTTTGTCCAAGTATTTAATAAATTGCATCATAAAAATTTTGATAAATTTGAGGTTTGGGTCTCCTTTAAAATGAAAAAATGACTTTGCAGTTTCAAGAAAATTACAACTTGCGTGCATATATAGTGATTTTTTTAGTCACAAATATTAATTATTTTAACATGTAACCAACCATTTCTTTAAAATAAACACTTTGTTGAGAGGAAAACAAAGGAATTAGTTGACAAGCTTTTAAGTGTGCTTTTTACATGTCACATGAGTTTTGGTAACAGGACTGAGGAAAATGCAATCATGTTCCGCTTAAAAACCTTGTAAAAAATGAAACAAAGTTGCCTGAGATGGACCAATACACATTTTGAATAGTTAAATATGTGTGTTATTAGATTCAGTGTTGAAAAAAGATAAAAAATGAAGCTTAATTTGGAAGAGTTATAACAAGCAAATGGCACCCATTTGGTGGAATGGCCCTTAAATAGATATTGTATAACTGTTTTCTTACAATATTTCTGATTCTGTACATATGGTGTTTGTGCTACTATCTGAACCTCAATTTCTAATCTAATCTAATCTAATAACCACATTTACAACTCAATACATTCTTTACTTCAGAGATTTACTGGACATTTTTGTTGGTTGAGGAATTATTGGGAAATTTGTTAATTTTTCCCTCAAAATCCCATCTTCCCAGAATGACACCGTTTGCACAAAGCAGAATCAACTAAACCATATTTTCCTTGTTTACATTTTCCTTCATTCCATTTTGAGTGCAAAACCTGCAATCTGTCCTATAATCACTTCATCTGCTTTGTCAGTTTCTCTCTGGACTGATAAGCCGTTTGCAGTCTTTTCATCTATCACACACATACAGGCCAAACAAGGGTATACAATAAAAAATGACAATCTGAAATCTGGAAAGATGAAAACTCCTGCGCTCCGCCTGGGCTAGCTTTACAGAAAATTCAATCAAATCTCAACCGTCTGGGAGATTAATAGCTACCATTATTCATACTTGACTCGAGGTGCTTTGCATGTGTTGTTTATGTGAGTGCATGGACGTGTGTGAAAGAGAGAGGAGGGAAGAGAAATGGTTCGTGTTTGCCTCTGCAGAGACTACGCAGATGATAAAAAGTTTTAGGTAATAAGTAAACATCACAAATCGATTCGGTGAAGAACTGTTACTGTTAGTGAGAGAAAAAAAAAAAAAACTCTATTACCCAGAAGGCCAAGGTCAGGCAGGTGGGGGTGGGATACAAGGTCAGTGCTTACATTACATTGAAAGCTTCGTCTTCACCCCTATCGCATTCAATTTACTTAATACAGGAGAATTGTTGTTCTTCCCTGAGCTCCAGATGATAATCGACAATGAAATTAAGTGGCGGTGGGTTTGTGTCAGTGGGGAATTGTGGGGGATGTGATAGCTCGGGGCTGATGGGTGATAATCGCAGGACATCAGAGGTGCTGCCAAGAGAATTGCCCTGGGCTTTTTTATGGTTGTAATAACCGTAACCTTGTCGTTTACTGTAAGGAAAGCTAAAACAGATGTGCAGATACACTTGCAGAAACATTTTTTGGGGAGGATTCATGATGATATATGTGCAACCAACAGGTTGTTTTGATCACTCCCTCTCACACACGTGAATTATGTCACTGTCAGCTCAAACTTTCCCCCCTAAAGCCATACTGACACACTTTAACCCTTTAGGCCCTGACGTGTCTGTGGTGAGCATTCCGAATGGATAATTTATTTTAACCCTTTCATGCATGAATTACAAGAACCTTAATCAAGATTTTTTTCGAGGTGTTTCTATTCCTCTTTAAGGCATGAAAGAAAAAACACGATTGAAATTTTTTTTATGAACCTATTTTTCATGAAGTTGTAAAAATGTCCACTCAGCTGGACACCATACATTTAATTTATGAAGCAAAAAAACATGTATTTACTGATATACTGTGTGAACACTATGAAATATAAACATTTTTAATGCTGGTAATCTTATTTT